>NC_085842.1:36521792-36691792 GCF_035594765.1 Anolis carolinensis | reverse complement strand
TGGGAGTTGCAGTCCAAAAATATAATGTTTCCAAACTCTAATTTGTAAAATCAGGCATCAGACCCCCAATCCAGATACAAAGACAAGGGGGTATGGGTATGAATAAGGATCACTGATTGTATCACAAGACAGGTTCTAGTGTACATCTACATAGTACATAGAGCAGTGGTTCTCAATTAGTGTTGTGCATTTGTATGAAATCGCTTCCCGTTTCTGTTTGTTTCATTCGTATGGCCCTGTTTCCATGTCCATCCACCGCTTCCGAAACCGTCCATATGAATGAGCTCTTTTGTTTTATCATCCGAATATACAAATGCATTTGTCCCATTGGCAGCAATGGGCGGGCTGCCCAGGCTCCTCTTCCCCTGAGTTTTAGGAATAGAGGGGTGACATTTGCCACACATGGAGGGCATATCAACCACTTTTAGCCCACCAACTCTTACAATGTTTGGGTCATCCCCGAATTTTAGGGATTTTTTTTTTATTTCTGGAAAGGAAATCCCCTTTAAAGCATTATTCCCTCTTTCCCCCACTGACCCTGTCAACTAACTTCTCCATCAGCTGCAGCTGCAAGGAGGCACCATTCCTTCTTGCCAAATGTGGGAAATCCTCCACAACACACACAGCCCAGTGCCGTGCCTACCCCACTATTTCATTTCTTTTGTGTAGTGGTTTCCAAACGTTGAGAAGTTTCTCTACAGAAGCCCAACAACAACTCCTTTCCTTTGAAAAATATTTTTTTAACAAAATAGGAGGCAGATAATAATACCCACAGAGAGAGAGCTATCCTACCCAGGTTAAATAAGGAATGCAAGTGGAGCCTGTTTGCGGTTTTCTTTTTGGTTACATTCAATTGCTATTACAGAAAGGTAATCTTACAATAGGTTTTGGATAGAAGAGGAAGGGAGGAAAACAACAAATCCCAAGTCTAAGGCTCTTTGAGGCTGAGCCACTCACCCAAAGATTTTAAAATATTTTTAAAGTAAAGCAACAAGGAGAGAAATAATCCCAGTTCCCCTTCTCCACAAAGCCCCCATGCACGCTCCGGTGCCAAACCTGGCACAACCCACCCCACACCTTGCAAAGTCCCTGCTCTTCCCCTTAAAATTAAATAAAAATAAATGAAAAGATTTAAATGAAAAGATGGCAGGCAGACAAACAAAGAAAGCAGGCTGCAAGGCAGGCAGGCACTGAGGCTGGCAAGAGGCTACAAGCATGCTGGGCAGAGCAGCAGCAGCACCACCCACACCCAGCAGCTCCAAAGGACACGCCTGCAATGAGCTCTTTGGGGGTGTTCACCCCATTAAATAGGCAGAGCCTTGTGTGGCAATGTCAGGACAGTCAAGTCCTCTGATTGGCCAAAACTGGATCAGACCACCAGGAAATGCTTCCAGGGATGCTCAGGAAGCACTACGTGGAACGAACAGAAGCAAAGCAAATGGTTTTGTGTTGCTTTCACTTTTGTTTCACTACTTCATTCATTTCATTGCCATACCATGCAATACGAATAAACAATACAGTACAAAAGCTCAAATGAAACATATGAAACAAATACTGGGCCCTACTCTATTCTCAACCTGTGGGTCTCCAAGTGTTTTGGCCTACAACTCCCAGGAATCCAAGCCAGTTTACCAGCTGTTAGGATTTCTGGGAGTTGAAGGCCAAAACATCTGGGGATGTTGAGAACCACTGACATAGAGTTTTAGAGTTGGAAGAGACCACAAGGACCACCTAGTTGAAATCCTACCATGTAGAAATACAAAGCACTCATAAAAAAAATGCCCATCGACATCTGTAATATGTCAATGCAATGAACACATGTACAGATGCATTATTGAAGTTTCTAGTCCCGGTCCTAATCTGTACAGATGTGCCTCCATAAAAGCTGCTATGGAACCTGCAGAATCCCCATTCTCCACATAATGCTTCGTTTCTGGTTTAGAAGAATGTCTGTAAGTTTGCTAGATGTTGCAAAATTTAGTACATCATCTTCAATTATGCAAGAATTATCTGTGAAGGTAATAACTCTGCACAATATAATCCAGATTTGGAATATGCCGAACGATGGGGTTTTTTTAACATTCCAAGATCATCTTTATACATAGGCATGCTCTGTTCAGATGACTGTGTGTAGATTGAGACCAGATCTAAGGAGTGCTATAGTGCATCCTATCCATGTGTCCGTTGTGCATGGCATGTTGCAGTTTGGCCATGTCTTTGTGATGAGTGTTGGCATAAAACAAGAATTTAATATTCAGCTGTATGTTGATCTATTTTAGTGAGCTGATCGACCCCATTTTGACAATAGTGATGTCTTACATAGCCTGTATTGATTGCTGAGCTATGTTAGAAATGCTGTAAAGTTGCAATACTATGTGCCCAGGTCGAACAACCAGAGGCTATGGTTATGTACAATTCCAGACACTGAGAAAAGCCTTATAAAAAACAAGCTCTGGCTACCTTCTCAGCCATTCTGTAGCTAGATAAGGACTGCCACATATGTATTAGATAAAATATAAATATAAAATATAATAATTAGATAAGATATGGCTCATGTCATTACCAGCATAACTTTTAAATTCTATTAAATACTGCTGGTTGGCATAAACTTTATGTCTTTCCACCAGTGCTATGAATAAGTTGGACTAAAAGCAGTGCTGGGACTTGGTAGCTCATTGGGCCAAAGTTATTCTTTGCCTTCTTGTTCAGTTTTAGTGTTCATTCCAGTTCTGTATTTCACTTGAGAGATACATTTGAGTGGATATTTCAATCCAATCCAATAATGGGAGAGCTGCAGCTGTTATATCTAGGGATTGCCAATTCGTCTGTTGACATCATTACTAGATATGACATCAAGTGGTAAAATTGCATGTATCAGCCAACCCTAAATTGCTGTAATATATCAGATTTTCAGCACATCTGATTGCTGATCATCAACAACAGCAATGACAGGATGTGATTGTAATGATATAATAAATATTACAAAGTTTGTGGTTACAGAAACAAATGGAAGTCAGATTTATAAATGGGCCAGTGAATGTCTTGACTACAAAAAGAGTTTTAGCTTTAGTTGCAAACAGTATATATGGCATAGAAAAAGAAGGAAAAATAGAAAGGTATCATTTTTCTTGAACTAAACCTCCTCCTTAATAAGGCTCTGAAAATAGAGCCAATCAATCCAAATGACACTTGAGTGTGGAAATCTATTATACTCCTACATGATCATATGGCTTTATATGTTATAATTTGGTCAGAATTATGGTCCCCATCAATTATAATTGAACACCACTTTTCACTGTACAACCAGAATGTAAGAAGAAAGGGGAAAGTAGTGGACATTTGAGGATTATTATCAAAACTGCCTAAATTAAGGGGCAGATTTATTAAAGAGTAATGTTTAACCTGTGTTTTATGAGACTAAAATTAATAAGATTGCTGGGGAACATTTGTAAGAGAAATAGACAATATTCGATGCTGAGTGATCCTCCCTTTAATTGGATAACAATGAGCACTTCAGGTCAGAGAGCTATAAAAATAACTTGTTTCTGTGAGAGATAGAGAAAATGACAATGCAGTCAGATAACTATTACATTATACAGGATATACCACAAAGGGGTAAATACCTTCTTTTATGGCATAAAAATGTGGCACCTTAGAGACTTATTTATTAAGGAACGGAGAACGGGGATGTAACCACTGGGGCGTGACTAGAGCAGTAGTTCCCAACCTATGGTCCGTGGACCACCAGTGGTCCCCAAAAACTAAAATATGGTCTGTGGCTTTGCTATTTCTACACCGTTGCAACAAGAGTGACTGGTCTCGCAAAATCCTCTTACAGTGCCAAAGCAATGGGAATGTCGGGAGAGGAGAGGTTGACTACCCACAAAAGGCGTGACAACAAGCCTCCTAACTGCTGCTTCTCCTCCTCCTCCCTCCCCCTGAGCGAAGCCATTCCATGTGGCACCTGTTTTTAGGCCTGTTCCTGGGGTTATTTGGGGTGCTGATTCAGAAAATTGCATTGGATAGACCACATCAGTTCCAGATGATTAAATATGGTTTTCTGTGTGCGAGTAGATGGCAACTACTGGATGCCATATGTTCTGTATCAGAAACTAGAGGTGATGTGGTCTATCCAATGCAATTTTCTAAATCAGCACCCCAAATAACCAAACCGAATCTAAAGTTGACGAAAAACTGACTCATAACCCTTTTGATACTAATGTTATAGAGTGGTCCCTGGTCAAAGTGGTCCCTAGTCAAAAAAGGTTGGGAACCACTGGACTAGAGAATGGGAAAGAACAATCATTGGCGAATATGATATATATGTTGCCAACTGTTTTCATCCCTTTTTGGAAGGAAAGTGAGCCGGGTATGTATGTATGGCATTAGTGGTTGTAACTTAAGATTACTTCAGAATCTTTCATTTTGGGACTGTTATAAAGGAAAGTATTCCACATCTTTTTGCGCAATTCCCCATCCCAACTTTCAAATTCTGTCTGGATCATACATATCCTACAGACATGCAAAGCTGGGGAAGGCTGGAGGTTCTCAGGCAACATCTGGCTCTAGTTGTGCAGCTGGGAGATAGGAAAGGCTATACTCCAGGAAGTATAACAATCTGTTTTTAATACTGTCTTAATTATTCTGTAACATTACGATTAACTTTTAACTGCATTCTATTTCAAGCTACAATTTAAGCCTCCTTAGGTCACACATAGAAGAAATACAAGATGAAATTGAACAAATGAATATAAACAATTGGTTTCCTACATTTTTACAAGAACAATTCTTTTTGCTACAACTGGGAAAGGGAGGATTTAGTTGAACCTAAATAGTATATTAGGATTTTTTTCTGACTCAAGGTGGAAGTTATTATAGAAAATAACTATGGAACAGGTTAGATTTGTGATATATGTCCAATCAAAGAGGACACAATTTTGCTTGCATGAAAAAATATGTGAATCAGGGCTTATTCAAACATAAAGTGAAAAGAAATGTTTCACAACAAAAGAAAAATATCCTCATTTCCCTCTCCAACATCCACTTGACTGTTTGTTCCACAGGAATTATCACACAGGAATTATGCGGAAGTGGCAAAGGGGAAAAATAAGCAGGTTTTAGACAAATGCAGGTTGATGCTAATGGGTAGCCTTACAGTTGTGCTTGGAAATTCATTGAGAGGAGAATAACTGAAAGGAGGTTGTTCTCAGGAAGATGTATTGAGTAGCACCTACTCAATAGTACCCATTCTAGATATTTAAGATCTAGCAATATTTTCATAATTTAGCACTGCAGGTTTTGTCATTCCTTTAAACTCTGGGGATTCATAGTATGACATCAGCTAGCAGAAGTGGTCTCTAATGCGGCCTTGGTCTCCCAACAACTCATAGTTTTGGGAGACTTTAACATCCATGCCGAGACCACATTAACAGGTGCAGCTCAGGATTTCATGGTTGCCATGACGACCATGGGGCTGACTCAAGTTATATCTGGGCCCACACATCAGGCGGGACACACGTTGGACCTGGTTTTTATTGTGGACAGTGGGACAGTCAGAGTGGAAGAGCAAAATATTCTTCCATTGTCATGGTCTGACCATCATCTGATCTGTTTAAGTTTCGCCGTGGCTTCTAACCTCCGCAGGGGTGGTGGACCCATTAAGATGGTCCGCCCCAGGAGGCTGATGGATCCGGATGGACTTCTGAGGTCTCTTGGGGATCTTCCTGTTCTGGAGACTGGCGATCCTGTTGATGTCCTGGCTGATCGTTATAACAGCGAGTTGGCAAGGGCACTTGACACGATCGCTCCCGAACGTCCCCTTTCGCTGCGTAGAGTCACGTCGACTCCTTGGTTCACTGAGGAGCTGGCCGTGATGAAGCGTACGAGGAGGGGACTAGAGTGCATCTGGAGAAAATCTCAGGATGTGTCCGACCAAGCACGGGCTAAAGCCGCTATTAAGGCTTACTCCGTGGCTCTGCGAGCAGCCAGGAAAGCTTTCACGACTGCCCGCATAGCGTCTGCAGCCAATAGGCCATCGGAGTTGTTCCGAGTTGTTGGAGAGCTCCTGCGGCCTCCTGAGGCCCAGGAGCTTCCCGATGACTTGGCAACTCGGTGTAGCGATTTCGCACACCATTTCGCAGGCAAAGTTGCTCAGATACGTCATGAGTTGGACTCCAGCTTGACTGTGGTTTCAGCGGAGGTAACCGAGGCACCTGTCGGTTCCATCTTATGGGATTCTTTCCGGCTTGTTCTTCCTGATGACGTGGAGGGGATTCTTGGGTCTGTGAGGGCGACCACTTGTGCTCTGGATCCTTGTCCCTCTTGGTTGGTTAAACTGGCCAAAGATGGGCTGTTGGAGTGGTTTGTGGCCATAATAAATGCCTCCTTGGGTCAGGGGTCATTTCCATCCTGCTTTAAGCAAGCGGTGGTAAAACCGTTGCTAAAAAAGACCTCGCTAGACCCATTGGTTTGTGACAATTACAGACCAATCTCCAACCTTCCATTTTTGGGCAAGGTTCTGGAGCGGGTGGTTGCCACGCAGCTCCAGGAGTTCCTCGATGACACTGATTTTCTGGACCGCTCGCAGTCTGGCTTCAGGCCTGGGCACAGTACCGAGACGGCTTTGGTCGCCTTGGTGGATGACCTCCGCAGGGAGCTGGACAGGGGGAGTGTGACCCTGCTGGTTCTCCTGGATATCTCAGCGGCTTTCGATACCATCGACCATGGTATCCTTCTGGGGAGGCTCTCCGGGATGGGGCTCGGTGGCACGGTTCTGCTGTGGCTCCAGTCCTTCCTGGAGGGTCGTTCCCAGATGGTGAAGCTGGGGGACACCTGCTCAGACCCCTGGCCATTGACCTGTGGGGTTCCGCAGGGGTCTATTTTATCCCCCATGCTATTTAACATCTACATGAAACCGCTGGGAGAGGTCATCCGGAGTTTTGGAGGGCGTTGCCATCTCTACGCAGATGACACGCAAATCCACTATTCCTTTCCACCTGACTCCAAGGAAGCCCCTCGGGTGCTGAACCAGTGCCTGGCTGCTGTGGCGGACTGGATGAGGAGGAACAAGCTGAGGATCAATCCTGACAAGACAGAGGCCCTCCTGGTCAGTCGTGCGTCGGATCGGGGTATTGGGTGGCAACCTGTGCTGGACGGGGTTGCACTCCCCCTGAAATCACAGGTCCGCAGTTTGGGGGTCCTCCTGGATTCAGCGTTGACGCTTGAGGCTCAGGTGTCGGCGGTGGCCGGGAGGGCTTTCGCACAACTCAAACTTGTGCGCCAACTGCGACCATACCTCGTGAAGTCTGATTTGACCACGGTGGTCCATGCCCTAGTTACCTCCAGACTGGACTACTGTAATGCACTCTACGTGGGGCTTCCCTTGAAGACGGCCCGGAAATTACAACTGGGCCAACGCTCGGCAGCCAGATTAATAACGGGGGCAAATTACAGGGAGAGATCCACTCCCTTGTTTAAGGAGCTCCACTGGCTGCCGTTCATCTTCCGGTCCCAATTCAAGGTGCAGACCATCATCTATAAAGCCCTGAACGGTTTGGGACCCACCTACCTCCGTGATCGTATCTCCTTCCATAAACCTGCCCGTTCCTTGCGATCATCCGGAGAGGCCCTGTTATCACCATTGCCTATATCCCAGGCTCGCCTTGTAAGTACAAGGGAGAGGGCCTTCTCTGCTGTGGCCCCCCGATTGTGGAACTCACTTCCCACTGAAATAAGGCAAGCTCCCACTCTGTTAGCTTTTAGGAGAGAATTAAAAACATGGCTCTTCCATTGTGCTTTCGGTGAGTAATGTCTGTCATATATCCCCGTAGTACTCCCCTCCGAACTTCTATCCTCTAGATTACCCCTTCCAAATGTCCCTGCCCATAGTGGAGTACTTCTCTGTCCCTCTCACTCCGGGTTTTATCTTTGTGTTCAAGCGGCCTGCCCTTGATTTATTGTTTTTTTTTTGTTTTTTTTTTTATTTCTTGATGTTCTGTTTATTATTATTTATTGTATTTTAAATGGTGTTATGATATGTTGTTCTTATATTTTATTATGTTGTATTGCTCTGGGCATGGCCCCATGTTAGCCGCCCCGAGTCCCCATTGGGGAGATGGTGGCGGGGTATAAATAAAGTTTTATTATTATTATTATTATTATCATTTCTTTCGTGACATGTATGTAAACAGAGAAAACAGCACAGGGAACACCCTCCTCCTTCAGTCTATTAGCCCACTATCAGTTTTCTAACACAGCTTTTCTTTTTGGACTATACACATTCCACAATTCCTCAGGTAGCATGGACCATAGTCATACTTGCTGGGAGATTCTGAGAGTTGTAACTGGAAAAAGTATCCCTTTTGAACTTTGATGCCCAGGCAACGCATAGAGAACTCTCATTACCCAGGCCATCTTTTCCCCACTCTCTCCATTGCTCTATGAATCTTATTTAGATCCTCTCACTACCCAGAAGCTGTCAGACTACACAGACTACAGCTTCCATCATGCCTCACTCCTGGATATTCAGGGGAAATCTGCTGGGAGTTAAAGTCCAACAAGATCTGGAGGGCCACATGCTTTCTGTCTCCACCAAAGAAAGGATGCCGCCTTTCCAAACTAGCAACAAAATACTTTTCAAAACCTACAGTGAGAATCCTGACTGTCAAGGGAACATTAATATTCACCGTGATTAGAATGATTATCAGAACAGACTATTATTAGAAGACAAAAAAAAAGACAATTACAACAAAAAAAGTCATGGCCCTTTTCTGGCAGATGATTGTCATATTTGTTCTTAGTTATTTGTGTGTGCATGCTGCTGTTTCTAGTTGTTATTGTTGCTTTAAAACTCATTTAAGAGAGTCGTGCAATGAGGGGTGCATATGTAAATTTCCTTGAGAAAAAGCATTTATAAATGGTTGGCCTTCACAGTGTCATTATGGCATACTCGAAAGAAAGAAAGAAAGAAAGAAAGAAAGAAAGAAAGAAAGAAAGAAAGAAAGAAAGAAAGAAAGAAAAGATAGCTATATATTCTGCTAATAACATTCAACTCTTTCCCTAACTATTCCTTGTTCTTGCCATAGTGATGGAGGAGGGTATTAGGCAAGTAAATGCTTTTCCATATCCACCTAATGAGTTTTTAAATAACATCTTTATCTAGTGAGGACAGTATACCATTTTCATGATGGGGTTAACAGGCTTATTTTAACCCTCAGGGGATAAAGGGAACAGACTGTGTGGGCAAAGTGAAGGCCAATGCAGTTACTGAAGGATTCACCAGAAAGGAAGAGTAGCAGACAAAAAGAGAAGAGCAAAGAAGGTACAATGACTTAGAAAATGATTTGAGGCTTGCCAAAACTAGTCAAGCTGAAGCCAGCTTGAGTTATTCTCAAAACCTGAGAAAGAAATGTAAGGTTAGGGTCTGGAAGGACATTGGGTTTATCTAAGAATAAGGTGTAATATCTCTGTTGATGGTTATTCAGGGAACTGTAATTTAAAAAGTAACTTTCGAATTTCTGCATTTGGAACTTCTCCACCTATTCCAAAATTATCCCTATTATGTAGGGAATATATCAAACATAAATTATGAACTCATCAGATGGGGGCTGAATTTGGCAGCATGCTCCAGTTCAACTTCCCTTTAACCATGGAGCCTGCCGACTCCCATTCCATGATGCACTGCTACTTCCATCAAGACTCCATGGTTAAAGGGAAGGTGAACTGGCATATACCACTGCAGCGGCAACACGGGAGGCTACCCATTTTGCACCAGGAACAATGAGGAGAAGCTGGGTGGTCGGCACTTCTCCCCATGGGATGGGGACTCAAATGAGCCGGCTGATGTGGGGCTTGGGGCAACTGGTTCCCCATGCCCTCCAACAGGCATCTCCAGAATCACCACGATCCGTGGCAATTCTGGTGGCACATTTGATGAAGTTGGTAGTCTCAAGAACATATTATGATGAGAAATGAAAAAAAATAAAGTTAGATCATGAATCTCTGGGAGGAAAAAAAAATAGCCAAGCAATATATAAACAGTTTATTTATGTCCAAAACTTTACAACTCCAGAGGGGAAAGCTTTTCATTCTAATCTATGTATATCCACTTTTTCCAGTCCCTGACTGGCTTCTACAGTTACAAAATTTTAAAAAGAAAGGAAAGGAAAGGAATATAAACTGCATATGCAGAAATATTCTGAACAATAATTGTGTTCAAGAGGGGTTAGGAGGTTTAACTAGCTGTAGAGCATGCTGAAACACCATTTTTGTCATCTTGAGAGTACTTTCACTAATGGTCTGTGAAAAAAGGAGGAAGAATAAAAACTATTAAATTTACCTGGAAGAATGGTTAAAATTGGAGTAACATCTAAAGAGTGAGTGTCCTTATAATATACACAATATAGCTGTTTGAATTATGCCTAGTTCATAAGTGAAGAAACATGAGGAGTTGAGGGCATATTCATGATGTTAGAATGTTAAGCAAATCTGAAGCATCTACACTGCTTCACCATGACTTCAAACAGAACCAAGTAGTGACATCAGGAGATGTAATTTGTTTCCCATCTCATGTCAGAGAGTGGTGTGGGATGGGAGATGTCTGTGATGACCTCCATAGAGAGAGCAAAGTGCATCATGGCACTGCAGATCATGACCATGGGGGCTGGGATCTGGAAGGGCTTAAATGACCCAGTTATTCACTCTACTCCCTCTTTGGTTGGATAACATTGGTCCACTCAACTGCCTCTGACATGGTGTAAGATCCAGGTAGGAGTTTCTCTCCCTTTCCATGTCTTTTTTATTTGCCTATTCCTACACAATGTTGACTGGAGACTACAACAATTGCTTGTGGTGGTGTCTTAAAAAGGTGGTCACTTAGTAGTGGGAGAGATAAGGTGGAAATAAGTGAGTAGTCATGGCAGCAATTTGGAGGAGGGGAACTTCTCTTTGGACTAGGATGAGACCTTTGCTCTCACTTAAGTCATGTGACATGGGGAAGGGCATCTTGGGTTGGCCATCTAATTGGTGGAAGACTGGGGAGCAACTCAGATGTTTGGGTTCTCCTTGGAGCTCATGTCCTTTGCCCAGAGGAAGATGGAGATATCTGATTAAAACCACTAGTCACACTAGGTCACTCTCCTCTCTTTGGATCCCTTAATAGTAGCAGATTAAATATGTTAATAATTAAAACAGTAGGCTTTTCAACCCATTCTCTGTTGTGTGGCCTTTTTATTTCAATGAGGGATTTTGGTAGAAACCAGCCAGCTCAATGTATTTGTTTTGCCTTTTTGTCATAAGAATATGTTTTGTAGACTCGTTCAAACCATTTTTTGGTTCCAAGGTCGACCTGCCAGACGTGATAGAGTGGCAGCACTAGGAATGCATGTACAATTCATGGTAGCAGTGTGTCCAATTCCTGTTCTTCCTACCTTCTGCCAAAGCTGGCCAGGCACCAAATGTCTGCTTTTGAGGCATACTCAGATCCAGGTATTGAGGCAAGGGGGCTTTGGGGATTACCATAGTACTGGCACATAGGGTCCTTAAAGCACAGGTGGATTGTGACTGGAACATTTAAGATGTAAGGTGCCGCTCTGATTGAACCATGAGCGACCACTATTCCATAAACACCATATACAGTTTTGAGGACCCATGCTATCTTCTATGGAGAGCTGTGCTGGCACAGTTTCCAACAAAGGCTAATGAAAGGAAGGGAAGTGATCTCAATAATGATGGAAGGCAACAGCAATAATGTTTTTCTTATCATATCTTGCAGCAAAATCACTCATTCTTCTGCAGTTGTTTGGCAGCCAAAAACCAGTAAAGGCTCTTGAGATCAAAGACATCACATTCCCCTTACATGGGACAAACATAGCAATAACTTCCCCCAGATGGGTGCTGTTTTCTAAAACCAATTATATGAGTAGCCAATGACAGTCACTGGTTTTGTTTTGTTCTTTAAAAAATCGCATTATCAAAGCCAAAGGCATATTAGAGGAGAGTGTGTGCAGAATCGATGAGACAAAATTAAGGAAATATGGTTTTCATTATACAGCAATACTTGGAATTGATCCCTTAGGCTTTGAGGTCACCTCATCGTTGTTTGATGCATCTGTGAGTGCAACACAGTGTGAAGTAGTTAGAATGCAGAGATGGAGCAGCTGTAATCTAATTCTAAATGAGCCACAACCAAACTGATGGAAGATAAAGATAAGCAGGCCATTGCTGGGCTAGATATGCTTTTGTTGTACCATTGCACCCAATGAGAGTGTGGAATAGAGAGACTGGCTTCAGTTTTTATCTGCGCATAACACCAGATATAATAATAGCCTAGCAAAATGTGATTTGAGAGGAAAGAAAGCAAGAACAATTTTCTTGAATGAAAAAATAGTAATGTGAGTGAAGACGAAAACATTAAAGTTATCTACTGTTAGGCATGGTGTTAGACTGCGATGGCATTACTAGGGTTGGTCACCTGATGTTGTAACTCATGGTGTCACTCATGGACCTCCTCCTGTATTAGACCATACTACAATATTGGAGTTAAAATGAAGAAATTTTGAGAAAATTGGTGACTATTAAAAACAGTAATAAAATCAACTGCATGGGAGTTTAGTGCCTGCAGATAAAACCATGTGATTTGTGGGTAACTATGACAGCTCTGACTAGAGCGCTTGTGTCTTAGAATGTCCAAAAAAAGTAAATAAGCATAATTGTTACCCTCGTAGCTCTGTTGATACAGAATGTGGAAGATGGGCTGTTAAAAAAACATGGTTATATCTGATAATAAAGATAATTTTATATAAAAACTATCTGAAACACTGCACAACAATTGTATAAAGAATCATTTTTGTGTCATCCCTATCGCAAGGGTATCATCTGGTGCAGTGTGCCCTCCCTACACACCCCTAGTGAGTGACACCATTGGTGGACTGAATTCAATCTCACATTTCTTCATATCCAGTCAACCAACATGTGTATCGAAATGTAAATTTCCAATTCTGTATTTCTACCTGTTTTGTGATGCAGTATTCAGCTAACAATAGAATGTGTCATTTTTGTTACAGTGTGAGACAAGGGAGATTCAAATCCCAGTCCCCATTGAGCCATAAAAATTATTGGGTGACCTTAGACTTGCCAATATTTTTCCCAACCTGACCTACTTCATAAGGTTGTTGTAATGATAAAATGGAGACAAGTTAAAATGGGGGAAAGGGAGGACATAAATATTGCAGCTGAGTAGTGTGTGTGTGTGTGTGTGTGTGTTGATATGGACTTTTCTTCTAAAAGAAATCTGCTAATTGCTGTGGCAATAGTTTTATGAAAAGATGTGTGATGTGACAGATAATAGGCTAACCTGCCCATCCCCATTTGCTGTTCTTGCCTTTCTCCATAAATGTTATTCTACATTTGAAAACATACAAATAACCAAAAAGGAGGCATTTCATTCCATGCATCTGAGGAGTAGATTTAGGATTTCATCCCACATACTCTTCTCTCTGGTTTTCTGCACTGCCGAAATGAAGTCTTATTGAGGTGATAACATGACTCAAGGTCTCTTCTGATGGTTGCCCATGGGACTCCATTGCAGTAGTACAGGGAAATGGAGGGGAGACTCTGTTTTTAGAAATCAGGATGGAAGTGGGGGAACGTGGGGAAAGGACGTGGGATGCTTGCCATCCATGAAGACGGAGAGCAAGATAGAGAACAAAAGAAGATGGTACCCTCCACTTTTCCCTGCTTTCCCCCCTTTCATGTGATAAGATCCATAGGGTGGATCTAAACTGTAGAATTAATGCAGTTTGACACCACTTGAAACGCCATGGCTCAATGCTATGAAATCCTGGGTAGTTCTAGAAGGTTAATGCTTTTATGTTAAGCTGTTTTGAGTCCCCTTCAGAGGAGATAAAGCGAGGTATAAATAAATATATTTATTTATTATTTACTGTATTTATATACCATTTTTCTCACCCCAGTGGTTTACAACATAATAATGGCAAAATTCAATGCCTAACATACATATAAAACCAAATCATAAAATCTAAACAAGGAACATATAACTATGCATTAAAATCAATAAAATGAATAAAGATAAAACAACATTTAGTCACGAGGACATAGAATTAAAATCACCTAATATACGTCTCATGATCCTAATAATAATAATAATAATAATAATAATAATAATAATAATAATAATAATAATAATCCAGTACAGGAGGTCCCAGTGGTAATCGGCACACTGGATGCCATGCCAAAAGATCTTGGCTAACATTTGAAAACAATAAACATTGACAAAATCACAATCTGTCAACTTCAAAAGGCCATCTTACTTGGATCTGCTCACATCACTCAAAAATACATCACACATTCCTAAACGCTTAGGAAGTGTTCGATTTATGATTTTATGATACGAAATCCAGCATAGACATCTCGTTTGCTGTGTCATACTGTGTTTTTTTGTGTCAGTAAAATAATAATAATGGTCTTCAACTCTGCCAAAGACCGCTGGTGCCTCACCAAACTACAGCTCCCAGGATTCCATTGCACTGAGCCATGGCAGTTCGAGTGGTGTCAAACTGCATTAATTCTATGTTGTAGATGCACCCTGAGTCTGTGAAACCTATTGCAACCAGCTTCATTCTCTCAATCACTAAGGTGCTATACATTCCCTTTGCATGGAGTCACAAGTAGTAGGTATCTTAACTGCATAAGGTTAGCAGGCATTACCTCTATAGGCCCAAAGGTCTGCTGTCTGTTGATATACTTGAATCAAAGCAGCAAGCCTGTCACATGGAGTGATGAAGAAACAAAGGGTTGTGATAAATCATCAGCCCAAATATGTAAGGAAGGCTTGAGGGTTTGGACATTGCTCTCTATCATTCTGCAGTTAATTCACCAAAATCACTGGCCACTGACATTTGCCAACCATGTGCAATTTTCCTAGTGGTGAGAGCTGTTGAAGCTGATCGATAACTTTCTTATTAAACCAAGCTGCCGCCAAATTATTAATGAGTTTTTCAATTGCATTTCTGTTTCTCCCTGCACTCCATCTCCCATCACTCTCAATAAATGGCACAGCATGACAACTCTCTGTACTGTACCACATCTCAAGCCTTCTTGGCAAGGCTTCCTGAGTCAAGGACAAGCAGCGCTCAGTAGAAATATTGTTTGGCAGTGGGAGAGAGCCTTATTTTGACAAGAAACTCCTCTGACAGATTCTCGTAACTGGTATTTTCTGGAAACTGAATAGCATATATTCTCCTAGACTTTTCAAAAGATCTGAACTGCTCTTTGGTTAATGTCAGTTTATGGTTCAATGGCTGTGAGTGATTCCCTGCTTTCCAATGACAAAATAATTCTTCCTCTGACATGGCACCATTCATAATCCACAATTTATGACTTTTGTCTTTCCCAGTGATACCATTGACTTATTTATTTATGTCATTAGCAGTATGATGGGGCTGAAACAATTTCCTCCATTCTCAAAGAATTTTATGAATTCTTCATGGGACTCTATATCCTCTACTGGTGACCATGGTTGTCTGTTACCATAGGCAGTGGTTCACTCTTCTTGTTCTAGGTTGTTTAGAAGCCGCTCATCTCTTGGATCCTATTTCTGAGAGAGGGTGAGCTGAAAAGGTAGCAAGTATAAAACTGTGTGATCACCACATAAATAATGTCCTTGCCCAAGCCTAATTCCCTCCCTTTGTGGTGATGGAAGGTTTTCTAGATAAGAGATTTTTATTTCTTTCTAAAATCTGTGACCCTGAAAAAACCACTCACTGCCCTTTTTGGCCTGATAATTTTTTATGTGACACCCACCCCACCTCCCACCCAGGTATATAGGTATATAAAATAGGTATAAAATCAAACATTTGCTGATAACAACTCAGCATTTGCAAGGCTTGCTAAACAGGATGGTTTTTCTTTTTATGAAGCATCTTCTGCAAAGTCCACCGTAAACACTGCACAATAGATTTGTGTAAATGTCTAAAACAGCATCTAGGTGACATTCAGAAAGCTTTTACTATTGCCAATTTTGGGACCCCAACATTAAGCTAAGGCAGGCATGGTAGGCTGTTAAGAATTGTGGGAGTTGATGTCCAAAACACCTATAGGGCTGAAGTTTTCCCATGCCTGAGTGAAGGAGACCCCATTGGGGGGGGGGGTCTGGATTCACAGTTTTAGAAGCAGTAGTGTAGAACACCTGAATATTCGATACAGATGTCAGACCTACAGAGCGAGGATCCTATTAGCACATAAGTATGGCCTGCATGCCTATATATGGCTGCTCCTACACTTTGATACTCCCAGATTGCCCTGTCTTTGCTTTCCTTTTAATGGAAAATCAAAACATTTTTGTACTATAAGGCTTTTATAAACTGACTTTGGTTACCTTTTAATACTGTGCGACACTTTACCTGCCAACCCTCGAAATGAAGAGATCACGCGAAATTATGGGTTGAAATATGGGCAACTTTTATTAACTGTTACCTAATTACTTTGAAACTGTATATATTTCTAAGGGTGGCAAAAACTTGGTGTGGATAAAAGCTGAGGTAGTGTCCCTGCCAACCCTGCGCCTCGGCTAATTAGGGTGAAACACCTGGGTCCCCTATTCACCTATTCACCTATTTTTAAGGCAACCTTAAAAATAAACGTGTCAGAGAAGTCTGCGCCAAGGATGTTGAGGCCAGACTCTCCCCGTTCCTAGGCCATCTCCTTTCACCCTCACCTTGACTAATTGAACCACCAGTGAGGTTTTCTGTTCATGGCCTTCACCCCAAAAGGGGGTGCCTTGAGTGTGCACCAGATTGTAAGTTCCCTAGCTGTTTTACATTATGACCTATTTAAGACCACACCAACCCAATTTGCCCTCTCAGAACAGTATAGGGTAGGTGGAAAACCCTCCTAGAACATAACAGGGAAAACAATTAATTATACTGTTAATGGGTGGGTCGACATTCAGAGAAGAATGAGCTAGAGGGTGCCAGCTGGTCTCTTCCTAGCTCCGCCCACAAAAGTAGTCCTGGCCGGGACTACTTCAGAACTGTCTCCTCTTTGGTGTAGGAGGCAAACCTCTTTCCTTCTCCAGCTACACAGGGGTTGGGGGGGGGGATAAATATTTAAGTTTGGTAGAGTCTTTTAGTGCACTTTGATATTTTTAATGTTTTAACTTTATAAATAGTTTGTTGTTTAAATTGTATAAATTTATTTTTACGGATGCTTTTGTTTTACATTCTTATTGTTGTATTTTACATTGTGGAAGGGTGAGCTTGTTTATTTTACACATTGATAAGAAAAAGGCATTCCAAATATTGCTCAAGCACAAAAGGGGGTGATAGGTCTATGTCCCTACCCTTTGCTTGCAGTGAAGAGGCTTCTAAAAACTATAGTTCGCCTCAAGAAGGATCTTTCTGAAAAGGAATAGTAGTGATAATATCAATAAGGCAGAATATTGCAGTCAAAGTGGAAGAAGGATTGGCTCCACCTGAACCTTGACCTGGATGAATTCAAAGCCATGGCTGTGTTAGTCTGAAATATCAGCATGCAAAGTAATCGTTTAGCACTCCCAAGGTCAATAGAGAGAAAGAAGAGATCAGCTGGGGGAAACATTGTATTGTTTGAAATACGTTAGTAACCCCTTGAATTGCAGTCATGGGAGAAAGGCAGAATATAAATGATAATGATATTGATGTTGACAATGGTGGTGAAGATGACAGTGATGATGATGATGGTGTCATTCGCTTTTTGCATAAGGTGAAGTGGATGTCTTTTAGTCTTTCTGACCTGACCAACCCTTTACCTTTGGCTGGTTGTTTAGGTGGCCCATTCAGACCTCAGCAAACATTACCATGATGGCCAGGCAGTCATAGGAAGGCCCATAGCCAACAGCAAACACTGGCAGCAATTGTTCTAGCCACTTCAATGCTCTGCAAGGGGAAAGGGAGGTAGCTAAACAAGGATTGCCAATCCCTCTGCCATTCAGCACAAGAGATAAGTGATGGAGGTGGTGTCCACCCGGACAACAGACCATGACATTTATTTATTTATATCTGCCAATGTACGTAGAAACTCAATGTGGCTAACAGTAAACATGGGTCAATACAAACAGAGCAAATGCATTAGAATATTAATACAGTAGAGTCTCACTTATCCAACCTTTGCTTATCCAACGTTCCGTATTATACAAAGCAGTCTGCCTTTTAGTAGTCAATGTTTTTGTAGTCAATGTTTTCAATACATTGCAATGTTTTAGTGCTAAAGTCGTAAATACAGTAATTACTACATAACATTACCATGTATTGAACCGCTTTTTCTATCAATTTGTTGTAAAACATGAGGTTTTGGTTCTTAATTTGTAAAATTATAATATAATTTGATGTTTAATAGGCTTTTCCTTAATCCCTCCTTATTATCCAATGTTTTTGCTTATCCAACATTCTGCCGGCCAGACTCTATTGTATTATTAATTAAAAAAAAATAAGTATTTTGTGACATGAAAAATAAAATACATTTAAAATAACTACACAGCCCTCTCCAAATCCCACTCACCACACCCCTCTCTTCATTCCATAAACGTCTGATGACAGAGGTACATTTTCACCTGCCTGAAAAAAACCATTCTGGTCTCTCTAGAGCAGTGGTTCTCAACCTGTGAGTCCCCAGATGTTCAACTCCCAGAAATCCTAAACAGCTGGTTCCAGTTTCTGGGAACAACCACCATAAAGGCCTTTTCCCTTGTTTCTACCAAACATACTTGAGAGGGTGGTAGGACAGAGATAAGGTCCTTTCCAGATGATTGTAATGTTCTAACAGGCTTATAAAGAGAGATCCTTCAAATACTGTGGGCCCAAGGCAAAATTGACCTAATCCAACTGTCCAGGTAGCTACAAAGTCCTAGGATACTCCAGAGTTTGCTGGAAGACGTGACAGCTTCAACGGGAATTATTCCCAGGTGAATATGTATGAGTATCCAATACATCTAAGTAGAGATGCTCATCTATAGTGCCAACCAATATTTTCATTCACTCTTTAAAAGGCAGAGAGACAGAGACATTTTTCTTATGTGTCGAATGAACACTATACTTGTTGTCCAACTATGCAGACACATGCTAACCAAGAAAAAAGCAAAATCCTTCACTTCCTCAACTCACTTCATTATTTTCAAATTGAAATTTCACACTATAAAAATTTTCAAGAGCTGATGAGCATTGCCACTCAGGGAATTAAAAGGGCTTGTCGCACTGAGACTGAAAGTTAAAAAATTTGAAAAATGTGTAAACAATTCTATGCATTTAGGTACTACAGGAACAAATGTACCATCTCATTTTCACTCTTTCATCTCTTGATACAGTTACTTTCAAGAATCCCAGAAAGGTGTCTTAATGAAGTTCCAAAGCTTGGTAGCAATCCTCCTTACTTGGCTGCCTCACTACAATGGCCTTGCAGAAGTGATGGGGGGCAGCTAAAGAAGAACTGCCACTACTATTGCCTAGGTCAGAAGAATATTGGCAAGCAGGGATCTTCCTTGCTTGACTGTCTCCGGGTCATTATAACAGCTGATCTGGATGATAATTGCAGACACTGCATTTATTTATTTATTTATTTATTTATTGCATTTATGTACCGCTTTTCTCACCCCTGAGGGGACTCAAAGTGATTCATATAAAATAAATGGCAAAGTTCAATGCCTCCCAAATAATAAAACAGTACATTACACATCTAAAACTGTGACCTATCATTATAAATTAAACCATTCAAACTATAAAACATTAGACATAAACATAAAACAATCTAAAATTGCACTGATTGCGAAGTTGTCATCCATCTGCTATGCTGTTGTCAGTCTGTCTCTATTGCCAGCCTATTCAGTTGCAGTGCTCACTATTGTGGGTGGGTTCCTAGCTGGGATATTGGCGATCGAGTTCCCCTATTGTTGACTCTGTAGGTAATTGGAGATATAGCAATACGGTAATCACCCTCGAGACCCTTGTTTCCCCCATTCTCTCCCACCCTGGTGTTCAGCTGTTCTAAGTTGTCCTTAACTACCAAGGATACACAGTTTCCTACTAAGATCCTCTATATGGTTAAAAATAAGCTGCAAGGTCGGTCCCATCAGATCGCACTTCTTTCATGTGCATTGCAGGTTCACCAACAGAGCCTACTGTCGACTCAGAGTTTCTGCTTGATGTTGTTAGAGGCAACGTGATGGTGAGGCCAGTCAGCTGGAAGCCCCTTTTACCTCAGCAATTGCAACCTGGGATTAGAGAGGGAGTTGGTGAGATGAGCAGCAGCTATCATGGGGGTTGGCCAGGTGGCAATGGGGCTGGGTGGTGGTCGCAGTGGTAGTCAGCCTCTGATGAGACTCAGGCCCACTGAAGATTGGTGATGATACCTTCACTTCTAGCTTATCTTGCTTATCTTGAATAAGAACTTGCATAAGTTCTGATACAAGGGTCCCCAAACTAAGGCCCGGGAGCCGGATGCGGCCCTCCAAGGTCATTTACCTGGCCCCCGCCCTCGGTTTTATAATATAATATATTGTATATACATATAATATTGATAATATTATAATGTAATACAATATAACACTAATAATAATACCATATAATAATATCAATTATATATTCTATATTACATATAATATTACTAATAATATTACAGTATAGTGGTATAGTTCAATATAGCAATATATAATGCTAATATTGTGCTATGCTAATAATATAATATATTGTATGTACATATAATTTTTAAGCCACTCTGAGTCCCCTTTGGGGTGAGAAGGGTGTGATACAAATGTAGTAAATAAATGCAGTAAATAAATAAATAAATAAATAAATAAATAATTTTAGACTTAGGCTCGCCCAAAGTCTGAAATGACTTGAAGGCACACAACAACAACAACAACAACAACAACAACAACAACAACAACAACAACAACAATCCTAATTAACTTGACTATCTCATTGGCCAGAAGCAAGACCACACTTCCCATTGAAATCCTGATAAATGTATGTTGGTTAAAATTGTTTTTATTTTTAAATAATGTATTGTTCTTTCATTGTTCTTCTTCTTGTTGTTGTTTTTGCACTACAAATAAGACATGTGCAGTGTGCATCGGAATTTGTTTGTATTTTTTTTTCAAATGATAATCTGGCCCCTCAACAGTCTGAAGGATTGTGGACCGGCCCTCGGTCTAAAAAGTTTGAGGACCCCTGTTCTGATACAATCTGTATCAGAGGCAGTAGCAGTGTGCTCTTCTTCACTTAACACAAATAGCCCACTTATATTCAAAATAGAAAATAAACAAGTTCAGTGAATAATTTGAATATTAAACTAGTTATACTGTACGAATTCATAGTAATCACAAACAATGTTGTATGGATTTTATACAATCACTTTGAAATAGTATTGGCGTCGTGTGTTCTTGTGTGAAGTTGAACATAAATCAGGCGCACCACGACCGGATTCGGCCTTTCTCCAGGCCTTCTTCACATTGTTTGTGATTTGTGTTGAGTTTACTTTCTCAGGAACCCATTCGTATTGCTCACTTGACTTTCCTCCTCTTGCCAGCCTCTACAATGCCCTGCAGGAGTAATGGGAGGCAGTGAAACAAGGATTGCCACTACTATTGCCTATTTCAGAAGAATATAGGCAGCACAGATCTTCCTTGCTTGACTGTCTTCACTACATCTACTGCCCATCATCATTGCTGAACATGGAAGAACATTGCCGGCACTGCTTAAGTTCTTCTGATAAAGGCAGTAACGGTGGTGCTCCTCTTTACTTGGCTGCCCCTCTCTTGCTAGCCACTGCAATGATTTTGCAGGGGCAATGGCTGGCACTTAAACACACATTGCCACTACTTTTGCTTATTTTAAAAGAATATAGGCAGCAGGGATCTTCCTCACTTAGCTACCTTCACCATGGTTGATAGCCAATATAAGGGCCAAGCATGCAGGATGATTGCCGACATTGCTTAAGATATATTTAGAAGAAGTAGTGATGCTTTTCACTTAGCTTCTTCCCTCTCTTGCTAGCCTCTACAATGGCTATGAAGAGGGAAAGGCAACTGACAAAGGACAATTGCTGGGGGTGGGCACTTGGAGATCTTCTCTCCCATATAGAACATATTTAAAAGCTGCACAGATTTTGAAAACATGCCTACAGCAGTGACAGCACAGAGAACACTGATTGAATTATTTGTTCTCCCCTGAAGAAATGTATAATTTAAAGAAGTGCATCCCCAGTGTTGAATTCATTGCCCATAAAGCCAGCTACAAAGTAGGCACAGGACAGAAATTGGTTCTCTACAAATGTTTACACCTACTCACATCCTAAATCTATCTGCTGGACCAACAGACATGTAGAAATTTTCAGACTTTTGCAGGTTTATTTAAAACTCAAAATACCTACACCAAAACGCACATATTAAGAAAGAATACTCAGGAAAGTAAAACATACACAAAGATATGTTATATTCTTGGGCAGATGACTTGCAAAAAAGTGCAAAATATAGTGCACATCAAGAAAAGTGTAAATGAATGCTGGAAATATGCACACAAAAATCCATGTGTGTGTGTATTTTTTTTGGTTAGAATTTATATAATGCATCAAATCCAAATTATGATCAAGAAAATAGTCAATTGAATGAAGCTGAACATAAACAATTGTTCCTATCTCCATTACAAAGTCAGCTCTGTATTTACTCTGTTAGTAAAGTTAGTCTGTACTACGCAGTGTACTATACAGTAGAGTCTCACTTACCCAACGTAAACGGGCCGGCAGAACGTTGGATAAGCGAATATGTTGCATAATAAGGAGGCATTAAGGAAAAGCCTATTAAACATCAAATTAGGTTATGATTTTACAAATGAAGCACCAAAACATCATGTTAGACAACAAATTTGGCAAAAAAAGTAGTTCTATATGCAGTAATGCTATGTAGTAATTACTGTATTTATGAATTTAGCACCAAAATATCACGATATATTGAAAACATTGACTCCAAAAATGCGTTGGATAATCCAGAATGTTGGATAAGCGAGTGTTGGATAAGTGAGACTCTACTGTACTTTGATTGTACCCCTTCATGTCCAGGGGTTGGATGGCCCTTGTGGTCTCTTCTGACTCTATGACATTATGACTCTGTGTTGTTGTTTATTCGTTCAGTCGCTTCTGACTCTTTGTGACCTCATGGATCAGCCTACACCAGAGCTCCCTGTTAGCTGTCGCCACCCCCAGCTCTTTCAAGGTCAAGCGTCACTTCAAGGATACCATCCAGCCATCTTGCCCATGGTCGGCCCCTCTGCCTTTTTCCTTCCACTTTCCACAGCATCATTCTCTTCTCTAAGCTTTCCTGTCTTCTCATTATGTGGCCAAAGTATTTCATCTTTGCCTCTAATATCCTTCCCTCCAGTGAGCAGTCGGGCATTATTTCCTGGAGGATGGACTGGTTGGATCTTCTTGCGGTCCAAGGCACTCTCAGAATTTTCCTCCAACACAACAGCTCAAAAGTGTCTATCTTCCTTCACTCAGCCTTCCTTATGGTCCAGCTCTCGCATCCATAAGTTACTATGGGAAATACCATTGCTTTAACTATGTGGACCTTCGTTGCCAGTGTGATGTCTCTACTCTTCACTATTTTATCGACTGTGTTGTTGGATTACAATTCCCAATCATGAGGAGTGCAGAAATTTGCAGTTTGGTGTGACAACAGTAGGGCCATATGATTCTCACCTATTTCCAACCTAACTCCACTTAAGTGAGATTAAGCTTTGTTATCTTCTGGGGGGGGGGGGGTGCTTCTGTACAGAGATGGGTGGAATTGTGTTATCTATCTCCCATCTAGAGGGTCTGGTAGTAACTACTCTATGCCACATTCTTATTGAGTAATTTTTAATCTAGGCTAAACAATCTGAAAGTAATAACTGGCATCTCTTTGTTCAGTTTTCAATAGTGATGGATTGCCATGGAAGCAGAACTATTCCTTTTCTTCATGCAGTTACCACATAGACAGTTGTCACTGCCATTAAGCCCTTTGAATTCAAGTGACATATTTTAAAAGGGAAAAAATCAGAAATTGTAACATTTATAAATACAAAACAGCCAAGAAAGACTACCATACTGTATAAGGCATTACAATAATGGAAGGATTATAATCTAAACAGTCACCATATAGTGGTTTTGAACCTCTTGGTCACAGCTCAGATTGTTTATCGTAAACACTAGAATTGTAGGTGATGTTTACAAAACTGTGCAGATAGAAAACGCAAATGATGTGCGATTGTATGATTCTATGATGCTATGATTGGTTTCAGAAGGAATGGAAAAAAATTGCTTCTCTTTGTTCACAATAGATGCCTACGGCCAAATATCACCATGGGCAGGATGTAAATGCATCAAACAGTTTACACACAGTATAGTAATGGAGGCAGAACAGTGACAGAAAATAATATGGAATTGTTAATTAGCAACACAGTAGGCTGCCTTATACTGAGTCAACTCAATGGTCCATCTAAGCCAAATATTATATGTTCAAGATGTCTTTCCACTTCAATACCCATTTCAGAATCATAGAATTATAGAGTTGGGAGAAATGAAAATGATATCTAGCTCTTGCTTAGCAGGAACATACAACTACAATAGTCCCTAAAGACAGCCATTCACACTTCTAATGAAGTCCATTCCACTAATGAAATCGCTTTTACAGTTGAGGGGCTCTTCCTAATATTTAGGTTAAATCTCTTTGTTATTTAAAGCTTTGTTCATGTCCTAGCTTTGTTAATGTCCTAATCTTTGCATCATCGGGGGGGGGGGGGAGGGGGCATCAGATGGTTATCATATCATCTCTCTATCTCCCCCCACCCCAAGCTTAACATAAACAGCTCTCTAACTTATTTGCTATAGAGTCTGGTTTCTTCACATGCCCATTCTTCCACTATGTGGTCATCCACTGAACACATGGGCTTGTGGGAATGAAATTGAGATGAAGAGGACCATGGACAGAAATAGACATCATCATCCTGCTACACTCCAAGCTGTTGTTTTCTATAGAAAAGGCTGTTATTTTTGGTAGGCCGAAAACCTTCTCATGTGCCAGACTTCCCCATGTGTGTATGTGTGGAGAACTATGAAATTCACTTTGAAATTAATTTTAGGTGAGATTTTGGTGGTATTACTATGCTGGAGGTGACGGGAATCGCAATTTTCTATGCAGCCCCTCAATCCACACACTTTTTTATGCCAAATAAATCCCGAAATATGAAGATTCAAGACTCACTTGGAATTCTCCTCACTAGGATTTTCTAAAATATAAAAAATGATTTTTAAAATAAAATTTGTATGTATTTTTGAATACGTGGAGTGTGGTGGAGGCTCCTTCTATGGAGGCTTTTAAGCAGAGGCTGGATGGCCATCTGTCGGGGGTACATTTAATGCGATTTTCCTGTTTCTTGGCAAGGGGTTGGACTGGATAGCCCATGAGGTCTCTTCCAACTCTATGATTCTGTAATTCTATGATTCTGTGTTTCGATCCTTTGAGTAAGATGGGTGAATTCTTAGCTGCATTAGCTATGAATCCACCATTGGTTTGACTGCCATACCTCCTGCAGCTAATGGACCTTATCCACCCAGAGGCTTGGTACCAGCAAATCAACTGTATGACTCAAAGCAGCTGAGGAAAGAAAGATAGTAAAATCATTGATAGATCCACCACCCATTCCTGGAGAAACTGAATTTTAAGAAGAGCTCTTCCAAGGTAGGCTGGAATCCTATCAAATCAAACATCTATTTCTCCCCTGTAAGCTTTTGGGTGCCCGTTGAAAACAGGATGGTGGCCTAAACAGGCCAGAGAGATGGAAACAGAGAGAAAAAGGGAAGGGGAGGTATTTGCGTGGAGGGTCAAGGTCTTATCCACCATAGGCAAATGGGAATACTGTCCCCAATTCAAAGCCGCTGACTGCATGTGTGATCAACCCCCACTCTCAGTCTGAAAGAACTCAAACATCCAGCACTCTGTTAATCTTTATGATAACCTTGTGCTAGTTTTAAGCCATATTTACATTATCAAGGTCAGGAGATCTTTAATACCAAATGTAAAGAGAATATATAGCAGAAAGATGTACTGTACTATACTCACGTATAAGTTGGCCTAATTTATAAGTTGAGGGCAGGTTTTGGGGCCAAAATTATAATTTTTGATGTGATCCATGCATAAGTCAAGGGCTATTCTGCAGAGAAAGGAACATGCCAATGTTGGCTCAAAAGGCCACCACTGGCCGCCACTGTCACTGTCATTTTCTCCTGCATACATTCCAAAAAGATATTTCCCCACTTTACTGAGAGAAGAGAATTGTTCTTTTTGAAATAAAACTTAAGGTACAATATTAATTCTTCCCACAAAAGGGACTATCCCTTTCTCTGGGTAGAGTGGTGATGTGCTAGAGCTTTGTCAATCCCAAGGGAACCTAAAAGAAACACCAACCCCTTCTACCTTGTTGGCTCTCCGTTGAAGGGCAGCACTAAAGAGCTTCTGTGACCACCACCATTTTTCCACCCAGATATTTTTAAAAGGCCAGAAATAGAGCCTCAGCAGGGAACATAGAAAAGTTTTAGTTTCTTCCAGGATGAACTAAGTCCTCACCTTTCACTACTCTACTCAGAAAAGGGGATTGTTTGTTTCAGGGATAAGAGCTAAGATAAAAGTACTCACACTGACACAATGGATAAGTCAATTCAAGTTTTCTGGATGGACATTTTAACTAAAATTTCAAGACTTATATGTGAGTATATAGAATAGATGCAGATGCACACACCACAAGATACTAGCAGAGATAGAAAACACAAAACCAATAATTCAAAATTATCCTAATGCTCCACCAGATAAACAAGCTTAAAATAATCAGATCTAGAACTGCAAGTATCCAGTACAATTTGCCCCAAAGGTTATGAATTAAAATAACCTGAAGCATTAAAAATAATTCAGCCTCTTAACATTGTTGTCACTGAACAATTTCATTAGGTTTTTAATACTATCATTTCAGATTTTAACAAATTAGAAGAATAAATTGTTTTAATGAAATCATCTCAATTATTTCTGCTTAATTTCCCCGGTCTCCCAGTGTAAAGATATATCAACAAGCCACCTCCGGAAGATACAACAAAATCAGGCAAGCTCATAACAATGAGGAACCTTTGAAAGATGCTTGCAATTACAGCTGGTACAAAACAATGAAATATATACTGTTCCTTAAATAAACTGGGGAGGAGGGGTTGAAAACCTCTTTTAACTGTCATGCTGTAGTTGTGATATCTTCATATCTTCCTTAATGAGATTTTTATTGCCAGTGTAAATTTGTCTTGAACAGAATTTTTGTCTTGGGAACCCTGAATTATGTTACGCCGAGCTGTTCCCAGTACACATTCAAGCGTCCGCACTTCTTTCTTTCCCGCCCTGTGAAAATGGCTCCTTCTGGCAAACCAAAGGCAATTGAAGCTGAGTTTAATTAGCTACCGTCTGTAAATATGCCATTATTCTTCTCACTCAGCTCTGAAGTTATATTTACAAAGGGAACAGATAGCAATAATTATTTTGGGCTGCAGTTAGGCAGTATTAGTTAATGCCTGGGTGTAATTGAGAAGAAATTAAGACAAGTGAAGCCTTTACTGGTAGGAGGAGGGAGGAATATACGTGAGGCATCAAGCAGTGAGAGCACCTGGATTTTGAGTCACAAGCCAGACATATGGAGGTCTAATCAGAGAAGTAAATATTTGTCCCACTCCTCATACCCTTTGGGTTTATGTTTTAATTAGTCATAACATGTTCTCAGGTAGAGACTCCTATTATAAATTAAAAGAGCCTTCTGGTAGGGGGAGGAAGGTGAAAACGTGCACTGGTTTGATCAACTAGAATATGAATTTAAATTAGTTTCACAGAATCATAGAATTGGAAGAAACCACATGGGTCACCTAGTCCAACCCCCTGCCATGCAGGAAAAGCACAATCAAAGAACCCCTGACAGAGGGCCACCCAGCCTCTGTTTAAAAGCCTCTAAAGAAGGAGAATCCACCCCACTCCAAGGCAGAGAGTTCCACAGTTGAACAGCTCTTACAATCAGGAAATTCTTCCTAATATTCAGGTGGAATCTGTCAGCTCCTTCTCATTCTTTGTGCTGTAATGAAATGGATGACCACTGTCCTCTTATTAAGTATGACACTTTCAGCTTTTTCACTGGACACTGATGGGTCCAATGCAGTTGGAGTGTGAAGCAACCCATCCTTAGCCAACATAGGCATTACTTTTCTTCGCACAACAGCAAGGATAACTGCCTTCTTATACTCTTCATAAAGCACTGCTGCAATTAGGAGCACATTCACACTACATAATTATGGAACTGTAATTCCACTTAAATTGCCCTGTAATTCCACTTCACTTCCACCCTATCAAATCTTGCCAATGGCGATTTAGGGAAGGCATCTTGATTGACTATATATCCTAAAGTCACCATGTTCTGCCTGATCTTGGAAGCTAAATGGAATCAGTCCTGGTTAATACTTGGGCCACCAATGATAGTGTAGGCTATATTTCAGGGGAAGGAACTGGCAAAGCCACTTCTGAGGATCCCTTGCCTTAGAAAACCCTATGAAATTAATGGAGTTGCCATAAATCAACAGGTGGCTTGAAGACATATACATGCATACATATTTAGAACTCTTAGCTAGAAATTGATTACACTTCCCAAAAAATAAACCCATGATTCCATAGGATGTTGACATGGCACTTAAATTGGAGTCATAATGCCACATCTAGGCCACAAAAACCAAATTGCCTGGTATAGGATGGGGGCCATTTGGTTCAGCAGTAGTAGATGTGAAAAGGACCTTTGGATTATTATTGCTCATAAATTGAACATGAGTCAGCTGTGTAAAGTCAATAGAATCATATTTTCCAAGTCAAGGGGAGTAATAGTCCCCTTATGTTCTGTGCTTGTCAGGCTTAATCTGGCATACTGCGTTTCTCATTTTAATGATAGAGACAAGTTGAGAAAAGTTCAGAGCAGGGTAATGAGGATATACAATGTAAGTGGTAAGGAGAACATAATATGAAGAAAAATGTGCATGTTCAACTTGGTGAAGAGAAGACTGGGTGTGACATGTTTTCATTCTTTAAATACCAGAAGCATTACTACAAAGATAAAGGTGAAAGCCTGTTCTCTGTGATCTCAAAGAATAGAACTAGGTCTAATGCAGTAGTTCTCAACTTGGGGTCCACAGATATTTTTGCCTTCAACTTCCAGAAATCCTAACAGCTGGTAAACTGGCTGGGATTTCTGGGAGTTGTAGGCCAAAAACATTTGGGGACCCCAGGTTGAGAACCACTTGTCTAATGCTTTTAAGCTATAGGATTTTGATTGAATGTTAGAAGGAACCTTTTAAAAGAGAGAGCAGTTGGGCAACAAAACAAATTAATTAGGGAGTTAGTGGGATCTCCTTTTCTGGGTGTCTTCAAAAAGAGTCTAGACAGCTATTTGCTAAGTGTGCTTTGGCTAGAGAAATCCTCTGCCCAACTTACAGGGCTGGCAAGTCGCGGTGGTGGACACTCTCTCCACCTGCCATCATCCAGGGCTCCTTCTTCCAGGAGACCTGTGTTCAGCATGTGCTCTGCATGCAGTTTCCTGAGCCACTCAGTAGTGGGCAGCATTCTGCCTCGCTCTGATTGTCTGGGGTGGGCGGACCAGAGGGAAGACTTCGAGCTCTCAACCCACCCTCCCACCCTCGGCTATTGTGTTTTGTTTTGTATCTCCATCACAACTTGGGGACAGTTAGCATGAACCCTGGATCTGGTTTGGGATTGTTCTCCCTCTCATTAAGGGGTCATCTCAGTTTTCTGTGAGGGGTATGATGATGCAGGTAACCCAAAGCTTCATTGGATGGGAACCTGCATTGTGCCCCCTCCCCATTGGCCTGGTGTCAGTTATGACCAGGCTGAACCTTTCAGTCTGTCTGGTTTTTCTACCTTGTGGTTCATTGAACCAGCAGTTGGGCTGTCCAATTCAGTGATCCAGAACCCACGTTGTAACCAAAAAACAAATCTTTGTTATGGAACCGGTTTGTGTCGGGTATGGGGCGTGGTCACCCAGCACATGTAACCAGTATTTTATTTACTGCTGTATTTATTTATTGGATTTATACCCCACCTTTTTACAGAATGGGATTCCAGGCAGTCTAATATAATTTTAAAAGACACAATTAAAACAATTAGTTTATAAAAATTAAGAAAATTAAACATGCTACAATAGTTAAAACACTTCAAACATACTTGAGCATATTTACAATAAAAGATGAAAAATACAATTTTCATGGAACACTACATAATGAATAATTGAAAATTTAAAAGCCTACCTAAATAAAAATGTTTTCACTTGCTGGTGGACAAACAGCAGGGGAGGCACTGAACAAAGGGTTGAATTTGATGACCCATGAAGCCCCTTCCATCTATGAGTCAATAATTTTGGTTTGAAAAAAAAATCAAGAACCACTTCCACTACTATGTTTGTAAAAGTGCTGTCCCTAAAGGTTTTTAGCACCTTCTTCACTTTAAATCTGATAATAGAGACCATATGGTAAATGAGGATACTGATAAAAAATAAAATATTACTCAATGCACATACATATTTTTAATATATTTGTGAACCTTAGCTCCTTAACATTGACAGTTATAGATCTCCTTTATATTTTATACAATAATATCATTTCTGAACATAAATAAATACAAATGTCTCTCATACAAGTTCCATTTAACAATTCACCTGAACTCACATAGGGCTACAACTGAAGTGGAAATATCATACACATAGAATGAAAATTTCCAGCCTGTACTTCAGCAAATTCTGATCTAAAGGATCATGGAGAAACAAACAGGATTGGGAGAGTTCTGTGCCACGAGAACCAGCAATACCAGCCTAGACAGATGAACAGACTGCTTCATTAAACCAAGGCCTCGTCTACACTGCCATATAGTTTCAAACTGCATTATATGACTCTGCACTGACCATATAATGCAGATCTATATTGGTAGTGGAAATTGGGACCAAGGCTAATTCCTTCATGCATTTTCTCCTCTCCCAGGAAATTATGAGAATTGGATTGTCAGTGTGAGAGAGAGATAGTTAATGTTGTTTTCCTTAAGCTGGGAAAAGCACTGTTCTTCTGCACATTTATAGAAATTAGGGCCTTGGAGGTAAAATCCTGGTAAGTGAAAAACTGCATGTTTCCCATACACAAACTAGGAGTGCTGGTATTGCCAGTTCAATAGCATCCCTTTTTTTTGAACTTCTCTGGTTCCATTGGTATGGAAGTGGGAATCTTTTTAAGAGAGAAAAAGGCATCTAGGGGGAAAAAGAGAGGTATTGCAATAAGTAAGAGCAATGCCAGTGGTAAACTCGAAATGAATCTGACCGAGCACAGGCTAGAGCACAGGCAAGGGAGGCAGAGGAGAAATTGTTTATTGCTGTCACCATTGTATCCACGAGAAACTATCCAGCTGAGCTGTTTTGAGTGGTCAGAAGGCTATTACATACTGGTCCTCAAGGAGAAAATGTTGACCATTCAATAGCCCACTATGCAGAATTTTCATGGCACTTTGCAAATAAAGGCACTCAGATCAATTCTGACTTGGATGCTGTTATTGGTGCCTGCTTTCAGTTTGTGTTGTCTGAGGATGTGGACAGGATCCTTGGAGAGGTGAGAGCTACCACATGTATTTTAGATCCTTGCCCTTCCTGGCTGATCAAACAGGCCAGAGGGGGACTGGCACCAGAGCCGGCCCAAGGAAATTTTCAAGTGTAAGCGAAAAAGGATTTTGGTGCCCCCCCCCCAAAAAACCTCAATCACCGAGAAAGCAGGCTCCGTGGAAATGGGTGATCTGCCCTGCACGCATGCGCACAGGACAGATCACCCATTTCCGCCCTACCTGCTCAACGCAGGCACAGATCAGCTGGCGATCTGTGCCTGCGTTGAGCAGGCACCATGGAAATGGGCGATCTGCCCCGCGCGCGTGCGCACGGGACAGATCGCCCATTTCCTCCCTGCCTGCTCAACGCAGGCACAGATCGCCAGCCGATCTGTGCCTGCGTTGAGCAGGCACCATGGAAACGGGCGATCTGCCCCGCGCGCGTGCGCACGGGACAGATCGCCCATTTCCTCCCTGCCTGCTCAACGCAGGCACAGATCGCCAGCCGATCTGTGCCTGCGTTGAGCAGGCACCATGGAAACGGGCGATCTGCCCCGCGCGCGTGCGCACGGGACAGATCGCCCATTTCCTCCCTGCCTGCTCAACGCAGGCACAGATCGCCAGCCGATCTGTGCCTGCGTTGAGCAGGCAGGGAGGAAATGGGCGATCTGTCCCGTGCGCACGCGCGCGGGGCAGATCGCCCATTTCCATGCTGCCTGCTCAACGCAGGCGCAGATCGGCTGACGATCTGCGCCTGCGTTGAGCAGGCAGCATGGAAATGGGCGATCTGTCCCGTGCGCACGCGCGCGGGGCAGATCGCCCGTTTCCATGGTGCCTGCTCAACGCAGGCACAGATCGGCTGGCGATCTGTGCCTGCGTTGAGCAGGCAGGGAGGAAATGGGCGATCTGTCCCGTGCGCACGCGCGCGGGGCAGATCGCCCGTTTCCATGGTGCCTGCTCAACGCAGGCACAGATCGGCTGGCGATCTGTGCCTGCGTTGAGCAGGCAGGGAGGAAATGGGCGATCTGTCCCGTGCGCACGCGCGCGGGGCAGATCGCCCATTTCCATGCTGCCTGCTCAACGCAGGCGCAGATCGTCAGCCGATCTGCGCCTGCGTTGAGCAGGCAGCATGGAAATGGGCGATCTGCCCCGCGCGCGTGCGCACGGGACAGATCGCCCATTTCCTCCCTGCCTGCTCAACGCAGGCGCAGATCGTCAGCCGATCTGCGCCTGCGTTGAGCAGGCAGCATGGAAATGGGCGATCTGCCCCGCGCGCGTGCGCACGGGACAGATCGCCCATTTCCTCCCTGCCTGCTCAACGCAGGCACAGATCGGCTGGCGATCTGCGCCTGTGTTGAGCCCAGGCTGCAAGGCCGTTGAGCCAAACGGCGGCGGCGCAGCGGCAGCATCGGCGGCGCTACGGGGGCGCTGTCGACGCCTCGACAGCGCCCCTAGCGGCGTGCGCCCGAGGCGGGCGCTTCAGCGGCCGTATGGGTTAAACCGGCCCTGACTGGCACAGTGCACAAAGGTGATGGTCAGTGCCTCCTTGGGACAAGGCAAAATTCCAACTTGCCTAAAAGAAGCAGTTGTGGACCCATATTTAAAAAGCCATTCCTGAACACCTCTATAATGGAAAACTATCAGCCAGTGTCTAACCTCCTCTTTAGAGAAAAGGTTTAGAGCATGTGATGGCCTCCCAACTCAAGGGATTTCTGGATGAAATGGATTATCTACATCCATTTCAATCTGATTTCAGGCCTGGCTATGGAACAGAGACAGCTTTGGTTGCTTTGGTGGATGGCCCACACACAGGACTAGACAGGAGGAGTGTGTCCCTGTTGGTTCTCATAGATCTCTAGGTGGCTTTCGATATCATTGACCATGGTATCGTTCTGAGTCATTTCACTGGGAAGGGACTTGGGGGCACTGCTTTACAGTGGCTTCATTCCTTCCTGGAGGGCCATACCCAGAAAAGGGTGCTGGGGGACTCCTGTTTGAACCCCTAGCCATTGTCCTGTGCGGTTCCTCAGGGTTTTGTTTTGTCCCCCATGCTGTTTAACATACACATGAAGCCACTAGGAGAGGTCATTCAGAGTTTTGGAGTGCAGTATCACCTATATGCAGATAACACCCAACTCTCCTACTCCTTCCCACCTACTGCCAAGGAAGTTGTCCTGACTCTAAATTGGTACCTGTCATCAGCAATGGACCGGATAAGGAACAAATTGAAACTTAATCCAGACAAGACAGAGGTACTCCTGACCAGTCAGAAGGCAGATCAGGGAATAGGGATTCAGCCTGTGCAGGATGGGGTTGTATTCCCGCTGAAGACACAGGTTCACAGTTTGCAGGTCCTCCTGGACTCAGCACTGAGCCATATCTGGCCACAGTGGTACATGCCATAGTTACATCCTATCTGCATTACTGTAATTCTCTACATGGGACTGCCTCTGAAGAGTGCTCGGAAACAGGTGGTCCAAAGAGCTGCAGCCAGGTTGCTAACTAGGTTTGGCTTCAGGGAATGGACAATCCCCCTGCTGCAGCAGCTCCACTGGCTGCCAGTCTGTTTCCAGGCAGAATTCAAAGTGCTGGTTGTGACCTTTAAAGCCCCAGATGGCTCAGGCCCATGCTATTTGGTGGACCACATCCCCTTGTATGAACCTGCTCAAGCACTGAGATCTTCAGGAGAGGCCGTTCTCTCGGTCCCACCTCCATCTCAAGCTCTGTTGATGGAAACGAAAGAGCAGGCCTTTTTGGTGGCTGCCCCATGACTCTGGAATTTCCTGCCCAGGGAGGCAAGAATGTCCTTCCAGCAGCAGGCTAAAACCTTTTTATTCAGGCAGGTTTTTAAAGAAGAAGGTTTTTGAGTTCGGGGCTGCTGTTGTTTTTTTTGAATATATTTTTATGGATTTAACTGAATTTTCTAATACCAGTGATATTTAATCCTGTTTTGATGTTTGTATATTTGTAGATTTTAAATTGTATTGTAATGCTTTTAATGTAAACTGCTTTGTAGAGAGAAAAAGGGGGCATAATAAGCATACCAATACCAATAACAATCTATATATATTAAAAGGTAATGAAATTTCAGCCTAGGACAAAACAACAAAACTACACATCCCAGGAACACTAAACTTGGCAGCACAACCCCTCATCAATGCCTCTACGTTCATACAACAAAAAGCTCCAGCTACTCCAGAAAACGGCCAGGCTTTGAGACTGCAAGGCCAATCACTGCTATTCCACCTGGCCAACAAAGGATTCCCATAAGCCACAGCAATGCGTGGCCGGGCAAAGCTAGTAACATAATATGGAGGATGCTCTTGTGTGGTTAAAAAAATAAAACTTTGGTTTATTGTTACCAAAAAATAGGCAAATAAAATTACTTTTGCACAAGAGTCCTTCAAGCTGACTTTTATGTGAGCATGAACCATCCTGAGAAAGGAGCCTCATGGCTTGCTTCCTTCTCAGAAGAGTCATAAGACACTAACTAACATTTGGGTAGGAGGGGGAAGTAGCTTTTGCAGACAGGAAGAAGAAGGTTTGAATGTATAGATCTAGAACTTAAAGACAGGGAGGTGAAAACAAAAGGCACTGAGTTTCCTCTGTCCATATTTATTATATAGAGTCAGTTTGCCACATTTTTAGATTTGACTTATGTGGATTTGATTATTCACTGATTTGACTGAAATGTTCTCTCTAAGAAACTCTAAGTCCCCTCTACAGTCAACTTTCTCTAGTGCAGGAATCTTTGTGTCTTCTAGTGCAATTCTATGATCAACCTCCAGTAGAAGACTCTTTGTGTCTTATGGTCAACTTCCAATAGAAGTTGACCATAGGATCATGCTAGTGAACCTAGAAATTCCTAGAAAGAATTTTTCTCAGATAAAAATTAGTAATTTATTTAATCACATTTTTCACTTTCATGGGAGTCCTGTGAGCAGTGAATGTGGATGGCTGACTGTATGAAAGCATCAATGACTTTTGCTTCCAACACCTTCATCTTCAGAGGTAGAGACCGTAATGGCCACCTATGCCACCTCCAAAATCCTGCTTTTTAAAATAGAGTGGAAATCCCAACCAAATTATTTCCATGGTGCTGTATGTCAAGCTGAAGATACTGCTGATAGTCCTGCTGCAAGTGGTTGTCACAATGTGCTCCTTGCCTTGGTGAGCACTGCAGCTATCATTTCTCCTTGTTCCAGTCTGCAGAACCACAGAAACCCCTTGGTTGGTGTGCTGCCTGGCTTAAGAGGTAGGTTTTGGGATCACATTCAGTCATTAATGACTTTAAACATGAATCTTAAATATTATGAGACTTCAAAACCAGTCTACAATCTCATACATACTGGACAGGAAGCCAGCCATTTTATTTCAGAATGATAAGCAAAATGTTCAAAGACAAGGTATTTATACGTTGTTAACTGCCATTTATTTCACTGAAAGACTTCCAAGCATAGCTAGGGCTCTGTATTCAAAAGAAACTCTCGAATGTTTCAGAATGGAGAACATTTTCAGGCCTGTGAGTCTGCCAAGCATATCCTGCAGCATTCTGGCAAGGAATAGCATGGCATGACACTGCCTCTAACTTCTTGCAGGTGTTTCCAACTTGTGTAGCATATTTAAAAAACAATATAAGAAATGACTCCAATAACAATAACAAGCATGTGATGAAAGCATGGAATTAAAATGCTAAAACTATGTTTTCCAAAGTTTTAAAATGCACAGCTTGCTGAATGAGCATGTTTGATCTATCTCCATTTCTGGGTGGAGTGCACAGGAGAAATCTGCCAAGAAAAATCTGAAAGCGTAGATTGTTTAGACATTTTCTACTTTTGACTTGTAAGCCAAAATGGTTTCCTGTAATCTTTTCCAAAATGCATTTGAAATATATCACCAAGCCTCAATTATAGTATAGGATTTTGAAAATCAACTCAACATGAGGAAGCTTGGTATGCTTAGTCCAGAGAGGAGACAGCTAAGAGCAGATACAATATTGACTTTCACATACGTGAAAAGTTGTTATGTAGAAGATGAACTAAACTTATTTTTCTTGCTGCTTCAAAGAGTAGAGTCCAAACTAGGCTGCACAACCTATGACCCACCAGGCGTTTTGGACCTCAGCTCCCAGAATTCCTGACCATTGGACAAACTGGCTAGGGCTTCTGGAAGTTGAAGTCCCAAACACCTGGCGGGTCACAGGTTGTGAAGGCCTGGTCCAAACCAAGAAATTCAAATTTTAAGGCATTTTGACTAAACCTTAGGAAGAACTTCCTAATGGAAAGAGCTCTTTGACAGTAGAGACTGGGTGGCCTTATATCAGCAGTTATTTTTGAGCCATGGTTGGTTGGATACATGGTTGCAAAATCTATGGATATGGAGGGCCCAGTGCATTTATTCTACTTTGCAATTTAGTGTTTTTAACATTTTTTATTCAAGAGAACAGAATAACAAACATACAGAAACAGATACAGAAAAAGGAGTTACCGAAAGCAAGAATAATATGCCCTCTAACAAAAAGAAATGATTTTTCTTAACGTATAAAACCGGACTACTACAACAACTAACATTGTATCTAAAACACCAACCCTAACCTATATAGCTCACATATAACCTATAGAGCTCACATTACTAAATGCATACTAAATATATGACAACTCTATATACCTCACACTCAATGCCTGTTGGTTTTTACTTCCTATTTTCTGCTACCTTAAAATACTGCTATATATATCTTCTACTTTTAGTAGCACTCTTCTAAGTTGGAAATTGAATAGTTGATGTTTGTCTTCATTTTGTAATTTAGTTTCTCATTCTATATTTACTTAGCTGAGTAAGGACATAATGACTAGGGGTGTGACATTCAGGCAAACCCTGTGCCGTTTTTGATGTCCAATTTACAGGTGCCCTTATTCTGGGTTTTCAAGAACTGCCCTCATTTGGGAGGGAAAGATATTGTTTATTAATCCATCAGCCAGAAGTTCAATTTTCTCTCCAAGATGATCTGGGCCATTGGCAGCAATGGGGGAACTTACAAGGCTTCCCTTTCCAACATTTTTAGGGCTATTGGGATGAAAATGGCCATACTTGGAGGACACTGCAAGCCCAGCAAGTGTCAGAATGTTTGGGTCATCCACTGATTTTTAGGATATTCTTAAAGTTTCTAGAAATAAAATTTCCTTTACAAAAAAAACTAAAAAGGTATCCATTGGAAATTTTCTAAAGTAACAGTATAGGAGCAGTGGCAGGGCATCATTTCTGCCAACTTTCATAAAGATCCACACATCCCACAGTTTATAGGAATTTTAAAAAGTTTTTTTACTAATAAAAATAATACTGTTGTCAAGCTAGGTGAACTGGGGTGGGAGTACACACAAGCCAGAAGGTAGGGAAGGGGAGGGGAATAAATGAGTCAGTCAAAGAGGTGAACAAGGAGAAAAAAGGGGTTTTTTTTTTTGTAAATCTATATCTATCTATCTATCTATCTATCTATCTATCTATCTATATTGTTATGAACATTTTATTCTGGAATAAACAACAAAGCCACTCAACCAAATCACACCAAATTTGGCCACAAAAGACATAGTCATCCAAAATATGTCTTTAAATAAAAAAAAACAAGAAAAATAAAGTCCTAATTAGAGGAAGAACTGTATTTTCCCATTGCTGCCAGTTAGAAGGCTAAGCTCCGCCCACTTTGTCTCCTAACAACCCACTCAGACATTTAATGGCGCCCAGGGCCTCTTCAATCAGGCCTCTTCCACACTGCCTATAAAATACAGATTATCTGTTTTGAACTGGATTATATGGCAGTGTAGACTCAAGGCCCTACCACACACCTATATAACCCTGAATGCCAAGGCAGGATGATCTGCTTTGAATTGGATTATCTTGAGTCCACACTGACATATAATCCAGTTCAGTGTGGATTTTATACGATTGTGTTGAAGGAGCCTCATATAATCCTGTTCTAAGCAGATAATATAAGATTATAAATATAATATGTAACAATTACTGTGGTATAATAATACAGAACAATATAATTTCTAAAATCAGGACAGTAAATAAAGAACAACACTCAGAAGACAGGGGAATTCCAGACAGGAAACAATCAGGGCTAGCTAACACTTCCCAGCAGCCAGGCTTTGAAGCTGCAAGGCCATTAAATGCTAATCAAGGTAACTAATTGCAGCATTCATACTTGCTGCACTGAGACTATTCATTGCTATTTGACTTGGCCAAGCAAGAATTCCACAAGGTAGAAAGCAGCCAGGCTTGCAAGCAGCAAGGCTATTCAGTGCTGCTCAACCTGGCCAACCAAGACTTCCCCTAGATAGAAAACCTCCAGGCTTTGAAGCCACTAGCCTACTCCATCCCATTCAACCTGCCCAAGGAAGGATGCCCCTATATAGAAAGCGGCCAGGCTTTGAAGCAGCGAGGCTATTCAGTGCAATTCTAATTGGCCACAGCAACACATGGCAGGGCACAGGTAGTAAATAAATAAATATTTGAGTTGGGGAGGAAGTTGCAGGACAGAGTACAGAAGCAAGGAAATAGATAGGCCTGGGGAGAGATTGAATTCTCTCCTTGGGGGCTCAAGGCTGCCAGGGGGTCCCCTCCCGTCACTAACCCCCCAAAGGTAAGAAATGGTTAAACAAATGCCTCCCAAATGTCCTTTCACATCCCCCCCCCCCCCAAATGCATGCCTACCCTCTCTTCCTTAGTGAAATAGTAAAAAGAAGAAGGACTGAAAAATATTAAACCAATAAAATTTAATAAAATTGCCAAAGACTGGAATTGAGTCCAAAAGCAATCCCATGGAGCAACAGCACTGAGATAGAAAATAGAGCTAGCTAGCACATAATCTCTCTCTCTCAGAAGCTAGGATGCCACAGAAAAATATAGGGAGTTTGCCCTGGTATATATAGACCAGTGTGGCAAAAAGACACATGATCCACTTTCTTGCTTTTATTGGCTCAGACAAGGCTAAGGCGGACCCCCCCCCCCCCCCAGCATATGTGGCTGCTGCCTTGGCACTTCCAAAAGCAATCATAAGGAGCTGATATCAGCAGCCATGTAATCCATTTCAGCTGAGTCAAACCAATTCTGGCCGTCCATTCTGTCTCTGGTGCTTTGGTTCCCAAAATTGCCAGATTTCCCAGGCCCTGTTTTAAAAAATGGCACTGTGCACACCCCTAATTATTAGGCTTGAGCAAATTTTTCGTTAGTTCGTTAAATTCGTTTAAAATTCGTTTCATAATTACTTTTGAATTGATATTGAACCATCTGCTCACTGCCTTACAAATATTACGAATTTGAATAATAAAAGTACCTTTTTTTCGTTTGTTTCTGATGTCTTCGGATGTAGCTGTAGCCCCTCTGAGAGGAGAAGCCATGTTGGTATGCCTCTCAGCCAATCAGAGTGGAAGAGGGAGGGAGGGAGGGAGAGGCATGGCCATCGATCTGCTAGCATTTTAAAAATGCCATTGAGACGCCCCCCCCCCCCCCCGCAGGGACCACACCGGCTCAGTAGAAGCCTTCCGCGAAGCAGGGAGGGAGCGAAGAGAAGAGAGAAGAGACATGCCTGCCTGCGCTTGGCCTTCTCCTCGCCCTGCCTCGCCCTGCCTTGGAGCCGCCTTTTGGTTTTGCTTCTTCAGCCAGGCTTAAAGGGGAATACCAAAACCAGGCTTGCCTTCCTAAACGGAATCCTTAGAGCCAGAGGATATCCCTTTAAGAGATATCTCCACTGAGGAGATCTCCCGGAAAGGATTATGGCACCAGCTCAATTGCAACAGATTCAGTGCCATGTAATCATGTGAGCTGTAGTTTTACAAAGTCCCTAGCCTTCCCTGCAGAAGAGAGCCAGTACCATGCCAAACTACAACTCCCAGTTTTCTGTCAAATTGTTTTGGATTTCAACTCCTACAATTCCTAACTCCAGACATGGGCAAAGTTTGCCCTTGCCTGGTATAGAAGCATTCTATTCTTCTTCTCCAGACATGCCAACAGTATTAAGTGATAAAATCTTGGGCATTTTTTCCTTTAATGCTAAAAGTTCATAGGTTGTTCAGCAACAGCCTACTGGCTGGGTTGCTATGAGTTTTCCGGGCTCTATGGCCATGTGCCAGAAGCATTCTCTCCTGACGTTTCACCCACATCTGTGGCAGACATACTCAGAGGTTTTGACGTCTGTGCGAAGCTAGGCAAGTGGGGTTTATTTATATATCTGTGGAAGGTCCAGGGTGGGAGAAAGAACTCTTGTCTGTGGGAGGTAAGTGTGAATGTTGCAATTGGTCACCTTGATTAGCATTGAATAGCCTTGCAGCTTCAAAGCCTGGCTGCTTCCTACCTGGGGGAATCCTTTGTTGGGAGGTATTAGCTGGCCCTGATTGTTTCCTGTCGGGAATTCCCATTTTCTGGGTGTTGTTCTTTTACTGTCCTGATTTTAGCTTTTCTGTAGCTAAAAATGCATATAAAATTGATTCTATAGGAAGGATAAATGATTGGATTTCAACTCCTACAGCTTAGCTTTCTCTGCCAATAATGGTACCATACCAAACTAAAGCTCCCAAGATTCTGTAGCAGTGAGCCATCTTGGATATTGTAAGGGATTTATTATTATTATTATTATTATTATTATTATTATTATTATTATTATTATTATTATTAGACCTTGCTCCCAGGAAGGTGCCTTCGCTGTGGCTCCCAACTTATCTATCTACCTTTCCACATATTCTCCACATTGTGTGTATGTGTATGTATATTATATATACATGATCCCCGATGGCGAAGTGTGTTAAAGCACTGAGCTGCTGAACTTGCAGACCGAAAGGTCCCAGGTTCAAATCCCGGGAGCAGAGTGAGTGCCCGCTGTTAGCTCCAGCTTCTGCCAACCTAGCAGCTTGAAAACATGCCAATGTGAGTAGATCAATAGGTACCGCTCTGGCGGGAAGGTAATGGCACTCCATGTAGTCATGCCGGCCACATGACCTTGGAGGTGTCTATGGACAACACTGGCTCTTGGGCTTAGAAATGGAGATGAGCACCAACCCCCAGAGTCAGACATGACTGAACTTAACGTCAAGGGATACCTTTACCTTTACCTATACACACACATATATATGCAGGGACTATATATATGTCCCTGCATTTTTAGCTACAGAAAAGCTAAAATCAGGACAGTAAAAGACATATATATATATATATACACACACACACACACACACAGTATATATCACACACACACCAATTTAACAAAGTTTCAGCCACAAAAACAAAGTTTCTGAAGTAGAACTATGACTTTCACAGTAAAGACAACCCAATTTAACAGGAAATAAGACTTTCAAACCAGGAACAGATTTCTGCAATTATTAAAAAATGGTTTATTATAAAAGCTATGAAAATTCGCCAAAAATCAGAGGATAAGGGAAACGTTCCATACTTTGGTGAGCTATCAGTGCTAAATGTGTTCTACCACTGTACCAAGTTTGAAGAAGATCACTCAAAAAATGAGGGCGGGAGAGTCCTGTAAAATCTCCCCTCGTGCTGTTTTTTTTTGCCACTGCGCATGCGCGTCCGCCATTAACGAATTACTTTTGAAACTAACGAATTTTCGTTAATTTCGAATTTTTGGGGGGGCAAAATTCGGAAATGACATCAGAAACGAAACGCTGGCGCCCCCTACTTTTGAAACGAGTTTAGAATCAATTTTTTCATGGATCGCTCAAGCCTACTAATTATGACATGAGGTTTGTAAGCTGCATTGGAGACTCCAACTCACTGCAATCCAATTTTCAAGTCACATTGAAGAAGTAGTTTATGAAACCAGGCAAATCCCATTTTGGAGTTGCTCACTGTGTATACATGTTGCATGGCTCCTTTTGAAATGCAATAAACAGAGTACAGGTACAAACAGGTGCATTTTCCCAAGCATATACATTCCTAATTCTGTGCAAAAGGAATTACTTTAAAAGAAAGGGAGAGTCTTTTATCAGTCCATGGGATCCTAACCTGAGATAAATCAAAGAACGTTCAATGGAGTTATACTCTTATAATATTGGCTGATTTACTAGCCTGCTAATGAATATTTTCTGAGTTCATAACATCATCTTTGAGCAGGTGAAAGTGTTCCATCTGCTGGTCATAGGACAGAAATGCTTCCTAACGTGAAGATGCTACACTGTGGCTTTATGAGAATATATTTCATATCTCTTATAGTTGGACTATATCATTCCATTCAGGCTATGCCCCAGATGTGAGTGTGGACTAGCTACTGTATCGTCAAGAAATTATGGTTGGCGTGAGATGCTGACATCTTTTTTTAAAGGTGCATCTACACTATAGAGCGAATGCATTTGACTCCACTTTAGTTGCTGTGGCTCAATGCTATGGAATAATAACTCCCCACACTCCCACTCTCAAAACCATTGCAGGCCCTGCCAAAATATTCTGGTGGGGGTTTTCTTTGGTCCCACACAGTAAATAGCTGGAGGTATTAAGGACTTTAGTTTACTGCTCAATCAACCAGAAAAATGTGGAATTCCCTAGTGGAAGTGACTTTCATTGACTTTTTTGCCTAATTTTCAGCTGAAAGTGTGTCAATGTAGCCTGCTGGGGGTCCACAAGGCTAACAATTGGCCCCTGTACCCATTGCACATTTGTAATTACGAAATATTCATTTTTCTCACAATACATGTTGAGTATTCCTTATTCAAAATTCCTGGAACCAGATTTTTTTTAAAAAAAAAATACCTGTATTAGCACATATGTCCATAATGAAATATTTTGGATATGGGACTCCAGTCTGAACATGAAATTCATGTATGCTTCCTATATGGTACACTGTGTACACTTAGGCTGAAGACAATTTTATACAGAGTATCACTAATAATTTTATGTGTGAAACAATTGCCACTACCTCAGCTACTCATGTAAACAATTTTGGATTTCTGAGTATTATGGATTTCTGAATTTTGGATAAGGGATGCCCAACCTATGTAGAGTGACTGCAACATTAGTCTTAAGTATTATATGCTCTTCTCACAAAACACAAAACACTTCTGTCCATGGATGCATCTACACTTCAGACTCAATGCAGTTTGATACCACTTTAGTTGCCCTGGTGCCATGATGTGGAACCCTGTGATTTGTAGTTGTACCTTTTGACAGAGAAACCTAAATATCTTGAAACACTACAATTCCCTTGATCTCGTAGCATTGAGCCATAGCAGTTAAAGTGGTGCCAAACTGCATTAATTCTCCAGGGTAGATGCACCTCATGTCTCAGCTTTAGTACAGCAGCACAGAAACACTGCACTGGAACAATAGACTAAAACCTTCCATGCACAGTGATCAGAAGTAGGGCCAGAGAAACCCCACACCTTCTACTTGTCAATTGCACATGCACACTTTGCCAATTGTACATGCACAGCGCACAGTTTTGAATTATGCTTCTGGAAGACAGGTCCGTAGCAACCGGGCATGATACTAAAATCTGGATACACCCTAGATTTACATAATAGGATTCTGGTACTGCTGTCAATCTCATGCAAAAAAACCCCCACAACAACCCCAGGAAAGTATCACTTCCCCTAATGCACACGCGAAGTACATCACAGCAGGGTCAATTTCCTGGCAATGAAAAACTCTTGGCTCCTCACAGTGATCCATCTTTGCCCTGTCCCCTTTTGTGTGAAAGCATGGTTGTTTATTTACAGATAAATCTTGTTTCTTACTTTCAGGCATGAACAGTGAATGCTGTCTCCGGCTGTTACTAATGATCCCTTTTCTGCTGCCTGGTTTCTTTTTTTCTGTCTGCACGGTAAATTCCACTGTGCCTGCTGAGTGTAAGAGAGACGGAGGGGCAGACGTCAACAGATATGCATCTCCACATTTTTGATCTTCCAGAGGAAGGCCAGTCATTCATCTGATTTCGTGAAATGTATGCCCATGTCACGCCATTAATACTGCAGAACTCAAGCATTGCTGCGCTACCAAGCAAAGAGAAACCAGCCTATTATTGAAAGGAAACAAAGGCTTTTTAATTAATTCCTTTAAAAAATAACTATCTTTCTCTCTCTCACACACACACACACACACACAGCCACACACAGCTCAGTGGGGCTTAAGGGGAAATATGCACTGCATCTGGCTGTAACTAATGTTTAGGACGCAGATAACATCACTTTTCCTTATTCATAAAGACCTTGTAACTATTCCCGCCTGTCAAAAAGGCTGCTTGCCTACATTTCTGGCCAAAGCAAACAATTCGTTTGCAATGCTCGCTCCTTCTCCCTTTCTCTTGCCAGTTTTTCACCCCCAGGTTTCTCCTGTGTTAGCACAAGACATGAGTACATTCATCTGGCAGATGTTGCCCGCAGCTTCGAAGCACATTCCCTTATTATGATAAATTGTTAGGAGATTATATATGTGAGATCACATGCATATGTATATGTAGAAATATTAGTGTGTGTGTTCACATGCATATGTATATGTAGGAGTGTGTGTCTGTGTGCCCACTAGCACGATCCTTTATTTTCTTAGACCTGGGAGCTCTGTAAATGGCACTCAACATTGTTTATCACTCCCATTCCTTGAGAAAGGTAGAAGGCAAGATCTTCAAGGCTTTTTTGAAACCCGTTTTCTAAATACTCTAAGGGAAGGATCATTTTTCAGTAATGTTGTAATCTCAGGACACTTTTGCAACTTCCTGGTTGGAAACATCAGAACACCATATTATTGTTCCAGTCTACTCACTTTTATCTAGAGAAGCTATACCTCAACCTGATGCCTTACAGTTGAGTCCAGGTCACATTATCATCTCCAACTGCCTGGACCAATTGATAGGGGATTGAGAGAGAGATTGAGGAAAGTTTGTCTCTCTAAAGTGGCACTGGAGCCCCCAAAGTAGCAACAAACCTCCCTGACCTTATCTAGCAATGATCTATATAGGGCAAAAATAGGTAACTGCAAAGGGCAATTTCCTCCCAGTGCCCATAAATCAGTTCCAAGCAAGTCAAAACACCTTCCTTTTGCTCTACAGTCCTTCTCAAAAAAGGTAACAGAAAGTGATGTTGTACCACTATCTCCATTTTGAGAGGGATTGTAGAGGAAAACAGTTTTTTTTTTTTCATGTCAGGAGCGACTTGAGAAACTGCAAGTCACTTCTGGTGTGAGAGAATTGTCTATCTGCAAGGACGTTGCCCAGGGGACAGCCGGATATTTTGATGTTTCTCTTATTTCCCTACATGAGAAGCTGGAGCTGACAGAGAGAAGTCATCTGTGGTCTCCCTGGATTCAAACCAGCAATCTTCAGGGCAGTAACCCAACCTTCAGGCCAACCCCCATTGCGCCACCGGGGGCTCTGAGAAAAACAGATGTATTTAGGGGATAGACAGGTTTCTAGGGTGATTCTGGTGATTGAGTGGGAGTATTTTCTTATGCTCCCATGTGTTTGTGGGGCTTTCTATGTGTTTTTGGGTCTCTAATTCATTTTTTAAAATAAAAAAAAGTTTGGGAGATTTTAGAGATGTTTGAGAGGCATCAGGGGCCACAAAAGTGAGATTCAAGGGTTGCATGCAAACCGGGGCTACACTGTGTTCAACCTAGTGAAGTGAAAATTATACCTGAATAGAATGATTCTTTAGGCAGGCTGGCAAAAATCCGACTCCACCTCCTAGCGGTGCCAGCTGGCTAACCAACCAATGGGGCAATGGTCTGCAGTGACAGGCAATGTGACATGCCAGCTGCAGTATAAACAGTCCCATCAACATGTCAAAACCACGAAAGTTGGTTTTTTTTTTTTTTTTTTTAGGAATGCCCAAAACAAAGCTATGGGGAAACAACAGGCAAAGCGGACACTACGAATTAATGGGATAAACTATAGGAAGAAGGGGGGGATGATACTTTAAGCAGAAAGGCATATTTTCCATGTAATGGTCATATCCTACATTATCTGTTTTTTTATTTATGAGTTCAGAACTAAGTAACATCTCCTGGCCCGCTGCCTCTAACCCTACTTTACCAGGCAACAGACATTTCATGAGACAGAGATCTGTTCAATGGATCACTGGTGTGCAAAGATGATGACATCTCCATCCCTTACTCTTGGCACTGAAGAAGGCTTCAACAATTCAGGGTAGAGCCCTTGTCATAATTCCTAATCTCAGCCTTACTCACTGGTGGGAGAGGGGTAAAAACAGTCTGCTGAGCTCCAATTGCCAGCGGAACAGATCTCCATCTCTCAGTGCAATGGTGCTACTATTGAGGCTACACAGTATTTGTAAATATGGAGCAGTTGTAGACCCGTAATTCTAGGCTGCAAATCCATACTTGCAATACAGAATGACAGCCAAGGTCATTAACTTTTAATATGTTTCTTCCAAGCTCTGCTCCTGTCTTCATTAACAGTAGCATCAGAACAGCCAATAGTAATAAAAAGCCAATCTCACATCATCCTAGTGAGAAGAATTGTGTATGTATATGTGTGTGTGTTTTCCGATTTTGTATGCAAGAGTGAACCAAGCTAAGATATATATATATAGTCTGCATAATCTTTACCCCCTATAGTGGGAGACATGTCTGAACAATCCAGAAAACATTCATACAATGCAGTCTTAGTATATGTTTGGTAGACGTCACTGTATGATTAAATTCATCTTCTCCTTGTTTAGAAAAAGCCAGGGTGGTTCCCTCCAAGTGTGGAAACAACTAAGTGATGCTTTATTATGGGTATTTACTGAAGTCTGAGGAGTTTGGAACAGAAATCCATTTTGGAAAATCAGTCAGTTTGTACCTGACAAACAGCTGCAAGATTCAGGGTGAATTTTCTCCCCTTCAGGTGCTCAGAAGGGTGAAAAGTGAGACACAAAATTCTTTGAAAGGAAAGGGTTTAAGAAAGGTTCCAAGGCAGAAATGCTGCAGTCAGAAATATGGAAGGAGCTGAAGGCATGCTGAATGCTATGAATAATCATCAAAACATTTGGGTGGGAGATGAAAGGGGAAGCTCGGAGCAACAGGGGAGCAAATGCTGCTCAGGAATTTCATTGGAAATTCTGTAGGGAAGCTTGGGAACTATTTGGAGGAGTTAAAGCGCTTGTTCACATTATTATTTATTGTGGGTCAACCCTGAGTAAAAACTAATTTAGCATAGCTACATGGAAACCATTTGGGAATCCCTATGGATTTCACCAAGGCCTCTTTTAGCATTCAGTGGTATTGCTCAGAAGGAAAGCATGTTTCTCCAGTCTCAACTTATTGTAAATAAGAATGTATTGGAATAGAAGATCCACCTTAATGATTTATCTGGTCACATTGGCCAGATTCTTGTTGTAATATGCATAAGTACTCCTGGAGAAGTGGTTGGGGAAAACTTCCATATTCAGTTCAAAGCAGTGTGACAGGTGTGGCACTCTTGTGCATTAATGCACACTGAACATTTTTAGTGCAACTCAGATGTTCTTATACAGTTGGTGCTCCATATCTACAGATTTTGGATCCATACATTCAGCCATCCATGGCTTGACTATATATATATTCCAAAAAGCAATTTGATATAAGCAACACCACTTTACAATGCCATTGTATATAATGGAATTTGAGCATCCACAGATGTTAATATTCCAGGGGGATGGGGTTCTTGTAACTAACCTCAGTGGATACCAAGGGTCCACTGTACAATTGCTGTGTAAATTTTTGATAACATAAGAATCTGTTTCCTTGAAGTAAGATCTCAGCCATGATGTCTTTGTACATCCTTGCCTTAAAAGGTAATGCCTTGTGCCAATGTTCATCCAGTTTGCAGATTTTGTTGCCAGTATTCAGATATTCCTCCTGAAACTGTGACTGTTTTCCCAAGAGGGTTGACAATAGGAATGATATGATATTTGGTTAAGCTCATTAGGCTGAAGCATCAAAGGAGATATCCAAGGTACCAAATTGCTTCTCAAAAATAGGTCTAATTCCATAGATAGCACTAGAATGGGTTGACAATAGGAATGATATTATATTTGTTAGGTTCACTAGGCTGAAACATCAAGGCGCTATCCAAGGTACTGAATCCTTTCTCAAAAATAAATCTAGCTCCAGAATGGGTTTGCTATCTCACTAATGTGGAAGCCACAAGTGCCACTGGTAAGACTTGAGAAGCAGATTAATTACATTTCTCCATGCCCTGCATAGAGAAAAAGCCATATTCTCCAAATACGAAGGAAGCAATGAGGCAAGACTAGATTGTATTGGGGAAATTCTTGAATACTTCTGCTGAAAAGCATTTCACCAGCATGCTTAGAAAATAATGGCTTAACTGTGCAAGCATCTCATGAAAAGAGTACTCTATTGATTTCATGGCTATTATTATTATTATTATTATTATTATTATTATTATTATTATTATTATTATTATTTGTAGTAGTAGTAGTTGACTTTTTTTCTCATGATGGAGGCTCAAAGCAGTTTACAACTTTAAAAAAGATATAACTAAAAACATAAAATATAAATGTTAAAATAGAATTAAACATGATTATTAAAACAATTCATTTAAAATACCATTGAAAGAAATAAATTAATAGCTAGTAAAGGTAAAGGTTTTCCCCTGACATTAAGTCCAGTCATGTCTGACTCTGGGGGTTGGTGCTCATCTCCGTTTCTAAGCCGAAGAGCCGGCCTTGTCCATAGACATCTCCAAGGTCATATGGCCGGCATGACTACATGGAGTGCCATTACCTTCCTGCCGGAGCGGTACCTATTGATCTACTCACATTTTCATGTTTTCGAACTGCTAGGTTGGCAGGAGCTGGGGCTAACAGTGGGTGCTCATTCTGCTCCCATATAACATGCCCTGGGCTGTTTTAAAAAACTTTATCTTTTCAAAGTCTGTTTGAATGAAAAGATTTTATTCCATTAGCAGAAGGACAGAGAGGGGGCCACTCTGACCTTCCTTGGAATGTCACTGAGAAGGGCCTCTCTCAGGTACCCACCAACCGGGACCATGATGATGGTGGGACTGAGAAAAATGCCTCTCTTGGGTATGTTAAGAGTCTGGGCCAGGGAGAACTCAAATTATTATCCAATCCATCAGTAAGTCTCTAAAAATTGTATATATTTTGCATAAATTGCATGGCAAGATGTTCCACAAGATGGCCCTTGTTGTATATTCCAGTATTTAATTCTATGACTCTATCTGTGATTCTATGGCTAGTTGTTAAGGAATGGATGCAGGGCTTGGATATTAAACATGTAACTACTAGTCTGTGGGCGTCAAAGAAGCATATGTCTCTCCATTGTCAATGAAGTGTTGCCCTGCCCATGGCCTTGATCAGAACCAGCAGATTTTTTCTTATGTTCTTAGGTGTGTTGAACAGCACACAGCTAACCTGGCTTTCCCACGATGGTAAAATATATTAAATGTCAAACCCTATGAGAAACAGCTTAGGGATCTGAATATATTTAGCTTAGAGAAAAATATGCTGAGAGGGGACATGATAGCGATGTTTAAATCTTTGAATAGAAGTCATATTGAGAAAGGGATAAACTTGTTTTCACTGCTCTGGGGACTAGGACATGGGGCAGTGGGTTCAAATTGCATGAAGATCATCTAAACCAGTGGTTCTCAACCTGTGGGTCCCCAGGTGTTTTGGCTCACAACTCCCATAGATCCCAGCCAGTTTACCAGCTGTTAAGATTTGTGGGAGTTAAAGGCCAAAACATCTGGGGACCCACAGGTTGAGAACCACTGGTCTAAACAACAGGAAGAACTTCCTGATCATAAGAGCTATTTGGCAGTGGTGGAGTCTCCTTCTCTGGAGGTTTATAAGCAGAGGCTGGATGGCCATCTGGCAGGAGTGCTTTGGTTGTATTTTCCTGCATGGCAAAATTGGGTTGGACTGGATGGCCCTTGTGGTCTCTTCCAACTCTATGATTCTATGATTCTCTTTAATGTGTGACAATTATTTCTAGAGATTATACATATACACATACACATACATATACATATACATAGTCTTGCCCAATTGCATGAAGCAAATTTCCTTCCTGGACCCCACCCACAACACATAAAACCCAAGTGCCTCTGCTCTTATCTACAATCCCTCTCAAAATGATGTTGGGAGTGATGCCATTTCCTCTACAGAGAAAAGCAGGTATGGGGGGTGGGGGTAAGTATGGCCTTCTGGAATGTTGTAGGTTTTTGTTTTGTTTTGTTTTTTGCAAGTTTGGGTGGTTTTATGCATGGTTTTTTAACCAAAATTGTAGCCTTTAAAAAAGGAAATAGAGGTTGCAGAAACTCATGGGAGCCTTTGAGGCATATGTAAGTGGAATCTGTGACGTAATGAAAAATCAAAATGTGTAATCCACGCACTGCCTTGCCAGTGAAAGAAGATATGTGCCACGCAGGTGAACAATAAATGACAAGTGGTTTATTCTTCTTACATCCAGAACAACATATGTACAACGTGCTCACATAATGTCTTTTTTATGAGAGATTTAAAATTGTCTTTCCTTTGTCCATGTGGATAAATTTCTTCCAGCAGCTCATGAAGCAAGAGCACACTTCAAACTCTGCCCTAACTGGTCTCTTTCTTCTTCTCTCTACACCTGCTTAGTAGGCTTGATCGATCCATGAAAAATTTGATTCTAAACTCGTTTCAAAACTAGAGGGGGCAGTTTTTCGTTTTTGTTGCTAATAACGAATTTGGCCCCCCAAATTTTTCGAAATTAACGAAAATTCGTTATTTTCGAAATTAATTCGTTAATGGCGGACGCGCATGCGCGGTGGCCCAAAAACAGCCCGAAGGGGGGGGACTTAGGGGGCTCTCCCACCCTCATTTTTTGAGTGATCTTCTTCAAACTTGGTACAGTGGTAGAACACATTTAACACTGATAGCTCACCAAAATGTGGAACGTTTCCCTTATCCTCTGATTTTTGGCAAATTTTCATAGCTTTTATAATAAACCATTTTTTAATAATTGCAGAAATCTGTTCCTGGTTTGAAAGTCTTATTTCCTGTTAAATTGGGTTGTCTTTACTGTGAAAGTCATTGCTCTACTTTAGAAACTTTGTTTTTGTGGCTGAAACTTTGTTAAATTGGTGTAGTCCCTGCATATGTGTGTGTGTAAAGGTATCCCTTGACGTTAAGTTCAGTCATGTCTGACTCTGGGGGTTGTGCTCACCTCCATTTCTAAGCCCAAGAGCCAGTGTTGTCCATAGACACCTCCAAGGTCATGTGGTCGGCATGACTACATGGAGTGCCATTACCTTCCCGCCACAGCGGTACCTATTCATCTACTCACATTGGCATGTTTTCAAGCTGCTAGGTTGGCAGAAGCTGGAGCTAACAGCGGGCGCTCACTCTGCTCCCGGGATTTGAACCTGGGACCTTTCAGTCTGCAAGTTCAGCAGCTCAATGGTCTTTGCCTTGGCTGCCTTCCAGATCAGGCTTATAACCAGCCTATTATGGGCCACAAACTAAAGAAAATTCAATCCCATTTAAGCACAACATGAACAGTTTTGATGCCAAAACCATAAACTCTGTTTATTAAACTCTACGATCCAAACTTTAGAACAACTTGCAAACAATTGAAGGTTAGACCACAGTAATAATAACCAATTCTATTCCTTTCCAAAATTTAAACATAAAATAGTATCTTTCTTTCCAATAGCATATAAACTTTTCCTTTGTTTACAAAACAAAATTCTAGACAGTAGCCATTTAGAAGATATTTCTATATTTTCCCTGCAAAGGATAGGGCTGCATCCCTCTGGAGACACACATGATAACCCGGACATGATATAAGGCACTTATATACGTTAAATAAACATGATGTCATTGCATATATAAAAGAAGCATGATATTAGGCAATTATAGTTGCAAATAATATAATTAAACATGTAAAAATTATACATCCATACATAAAAGAAACATGTAAAGTAACTGCATATATAAAACACAATATAAAATATGATATAAGGCAATTACAGATGTAAAAGGAACGTGATATTACATATGTAAAAAACATGATTATATGTATAAAAAAGCATGATACAAGGTGTCAGGATCTAGGCTGCTGGGCACCAATAACCATACACTGAGGCCAGATTCTATCTAATATCTTTATTAAAGGAATATATAAAGTCAATAAAAACAAGTGTAGAATAAAGTTCAGAAGCAGACCGTTCAAATGAGGCCAAATATAGTCCAGCAGATTATTGTCCAATATGAAATATTAGAGTCCAAAGATTATAATCCAATAACCGCAACACACGCTTTGCCAAGCAAAGCGTTGGGAAAACAGCAAAAGTCTTGAATCCAATGAAGCTTGACACAAGGCTGAAAGTTACTTGGAACGTGGCTGGAGCTGTGGCTAAAGGCAAAGCAACTTGAAGCATGGAACAAGATCTGTGGTAAATCCGTGAGACGAGGACAAGGCTTGGAACTAGATTCAGGAGGCAAGGAACAGGATTCGAAGTCCACACACACATGACCTCTCTCCAGGAGCTGACGAATTGACTCCGCAAGGAATCCTTCGCGCAATTTCCCTATATTGGGTCTCGTTTCCCCAAACAACAATCACTTTCCCTAGAGAACAGGGAGCGAAGGAAACCAGCTTGCAGGTGCAAGACTCCCCGTATTTTCTCAGGGGAAATACTTCTAATCAGTGGCATATTTGGCAGCAAGGCGAGCACTACTTCTAAATTTTTCTCTCGATCCTCTATCAGTCGTGTAAGCCTGTTTTCTCCCATAAGGGGGAGAGTTCCCACCAAGGTCAGGTTTAATTGGTTCTTGGACTAGAACTTCAGGCAGCTGCCAAGGCTCTGACTCCGACCGGAAATCTGGGGAAAACTCCATATTTTCCTCCTCATCTGCCACAATACTGTCAGGAATAGGACTGCAGGGCCCATGAGTCATCACACTAGGCAACTGACACATCTAAAAGAAACACAATATAACCTAGGTACAACAAATGTGAAAGAAGGCAACAATATACATAAAAAAACATTTCTGGACTCACAAATGTAGTCTAAGAGAATTGGGCTTCCATTCTCCAAACCTGAAACAAAGTGGGAGGAAATGTAAAGAGTGTTAATGATGCTCGAAATCAAATGTTGTTCTTTTACAAAGTCAAACTAAAACTAAGAATAAATGCTTCGGTCTTCTCCTGATCTTCTTATCTCCTCACCTTGCGTCCAGCCGAGTTACGTCCGCACTTGCGATACAGCGACCTCTTCCCTTGGCTCAGTGGGCAGTATTTTAAAGTATGGGCCTTTTCGCCCGTGGCACCGCAGAGCGGACAGGTGTATTTGCGCAAGATGGGGCACTCCACGGTGCCGTCCATCCCCTTCAGCCGGTGGGACGAATAGACCTGCTTGGATTCCCCGTTGTGTTTGCAGAAATTGCAAATCTCCTTGTTTTGGGAAGCCTGGCCATTGGCACTACCTTTGGAGCTCTTGCTGCTGGAACTGCTTCCATTAACCCATTGTGATGCTGTTTCAAAGTTGTCCTCGTTGAGGACTAGCTGCATGTCGTACTCCATTGTGTCCCAACTCTGAGATGGAAATGGGACCTTCTTGCGTTCCGCGATGATCTCCGTAACCACTTTCGCAAGGCTCAGATAGCCCTTCCATCTGTCAAACTCCCTGAACATGGAAGGGGCATAATGTGGCACGTGCATGGCTGATCTGGAGAGCATGGTGCCAATTCTACCCTGGTGTGGACACACACTGAATGCCACATATTGGAGGCGGAGTCTTTGTTTTATATATAAGGGGAGGGGTTCCAAACCTTTCACATTGGACCCTCCCATCTATTTTTACCCTCCTTTGCCCTAGATTTAACCCCCACATGTCTAGACAATCACAGCTTTTCAAGGAAGAGTTTGGTTTTTCCAATTTTTTCACTTCGGAGGTAATGCCACAGTTTCTCCCTTGAGGCAGTGGTTCTCGACTTGTGGGTCCCCAGATGTTTTGGCCTTCAACTCCCAGAAATCCTAACAGCTGGTAAAATGGCTGGGATTTCTGGGACTTGTAGGTAAAAACACCTGGAGATCCACAGGTTGAGAAACACTGCCTTAAGGGAACGTTAGCAGTTGTGGTTCTGTTTGTCCATCCAAGAATGAGTTGAATTTCTGCCTTGGATGAAATAGCAACATTGCACATCCAACGTTTGCCAAAGTCCTGAAGGACGGATCCAGTAATGATGAAGCCTGCAAGAGTGTTATATTGCTTTTGCATGGCAGAATAGCATTGGACTGGATGGTCTCTTCTAGCTTTATGATTCTATGATGTTTGGCGCCATGATTCTATGATTCTATCATTTTAGGATTCTAGGACTTTTGGGATGATTCTGTTACTTGGTTCTTTGAGTCTATGACTTTAGGGACCATGTTTCTATTATTCCATGACTTCTGTGACCATATTTCTATGACTTTTGTGACCATTCATGGGCCATCTGGCTAGTATTCCGGGACGGTAAATGATATATCGGTTACAGCATCAGATATTTCTGGATACAGTAGAGTCTCGCTTATCCAACATTAACGGGCCAGCAGAACGTTGGATAAGCAAATATGTTGGATGATAAGGAGACATTAAGGAAAAGCCTTTTGAACAGCAAATTAGGTTATTTTACAAATTAAGCCCCAAAAAATCTTGTTTAACAGCAAATTAGACAGAAAAGGTAGTTCAATACGCAGTAATATTACGTAGTAATTACGAATTTAGCAACAAAATATCACAATATATTGAAAACATTGACTACAAAAATAAGTTGGATAATCCAGAACATTGGATAAGCGAGTGTTGGATAAGTGAGACTCTACTGTATATTGTTTTTGCATGGCAGAATGGCGTTGGACTGGATGGTCTCTTCTAGCTTTATGATTATATGATGTTTGGTGCCATGTTTCTATGATTCTATCATTTTGTTGTCGAGCAATTTAGAACAGTATAGGATACCGCTAACTGTTTCTTTGAGTGGTGTTCTGTGGAAACACAACCCGCCCATCCTCCCCCGCTGATTTCATGAAAATAAAAGAAAAGAAAGAATAAGCCACATCCGGCAAGGCCCACACACTGAAATACTAGGCCGGCCATCGTTGGCCGGCAAGCTTCCCTGACTGGAAGAAATAGAGGCCGCCGCCCCAAAGAAGGGTTCTGTGCAAGATTGCACCAAGGGGTAAAGAACGACAGCCGCGAGAGAAGACAGAGGCGGTGCATCGTGGGAAACACGTCGACCACGTAGGCCGACAAGGCCCACACGTTGAAATACTAGGCGTGCCACCGTTGGCCGGCACGCTTCCCTGTGAGGAAGAAAGAGGGGCCGCCGCCCCAAAGGAGGCTTCTGTGCAAAATCGCATAAAGGGGTAAAGAACGACAGCCGGCGAGAGAAGAGAGAGGCGGTGCATCGTGGGAAACCCGACCACGTAGGCCGAGAGGCAGCAAAAAGAAAAGAAAAGAAAAGAAAGAAAAAAGCCACAGGCGACAAGGCCCATACATTAAGCCGGGCCGGCCACTGTTTGCCGGCACGCATCCCTGAGAGAGAGAGAGAGAAAAAAAAAACAGAGGACACCGCCCCAAAGGAGGCTTCTGTGCAAAATAGCATAAAGGGCTAAAGAACGACAGCCGGCGAGAGAAGAGAGAGGCGGTACATCGGGGAAACTCGGCCACGTAGGCCGAGAGGCAGCAAAGACCAAAGAAAAGACAGAAAAAGCCACCGCCAAAAAGGCCCACACTATAAAATACTAGGCCGGCCACCGTTGGCCGGCACGATTCCCAGACAGGAAGAAAGAGGGGCCGCCGCCCCAAAGGAGGCTTCGGTGCAAACTCGCATAAAGGGGTAAAGAACGACAGCCGAGAGAGAAGAGAGAGGCGGTGCATCGGGGGAAACTCGGCCACGTAGGCCGAGAGGCAGCAAAGACCAAAGAAAAGACAGAAAAAGCCACCGCCAAAAAGGCCCACACTTTAAAATACTAGGCCGGCCACCGTTGGCCGGCACGCTTCCCAGAGAAAGAGAGAGAAGAAAAAAAAAAGGAAATGTGGGCCCAAGCCCCTCAGACCCGGGGGGCCGGCCACCGTTGGCCGGCCCCACGCCCACACGCCGCAACCCACGGGGAAGGGCAGGCTTTCTTCACGTCTGCTTGCAAAATGTGGGCCCAAGCCCCTCAGACCCGGGGGGCCGGCCACCGTTGGCCGGCCCCACGCCCACACGCCGCAACCCACGGGGAAGGGCAGGCTTTCTTCACGTCTGCTTGCAAAATGTGGGCCCAAGCCCCTCAGACCCGGGGGGCCGGCCACCGTTGGCCGGCCCCACGCCCACACGCCGCAACCCACGGGGAAGGGCAGGCTTTCTTCACGTCTGCTTGCAAAATGTGGGCCCAAGCCCCTCAGACCCGGGGGGCCGGCCACCGTTGGCCGGCCCCACGCCCACACCGCTGAACCCACAGGGGGAAGGGCATGCTTTCTTCACGTCTGCTTTCAAAATGTGGGCCCAAGCCCATCAGACCCGGGGGGCCGGCCACCGTTGGCCGGCCCCACGCCCACACACCACAACCCATGACACAAAGATACACTCCATAACAGCAAACCGTCTAGCCTCTGGAAAAATCTAGCCATTTCTGTAGTCAATGATTCCATTATATTGTGATATTTTGCAGCTAAATTCATAAAGTAAGCAATAGCAACATATCATTTCAGCATATAGAACGACTTCTTATGTCTCCTTGGTTGTATAACATGCATTTATGGTGCTTTATTTGGAAAATAATAACCTGATATGATGTGTTATATGCTTTTCTTCAACAAGTCCAATCCAAGAAATTTGCTTATTTCAGCACTGGTAGGCCCGTTCGGCTTTGATCAGTGAGACTCTTCTGTGTTCATGTTGGGTCAATAAGACATAAGATATAACTGAAGTCACAGTCAGCATACAGCATTACCAGCTTAAAAAACAGTGGTGTAAAAACACGGCTCTAGTCCGAGGACTGAAGAGGAGGTAGTTTGACAGTTAAAAAACTATACAGTGCGAAATACTATTGGCCTGTCAACCTATTCTTAAATAGGCTACAAACGACCACACAGACCTATAATGCTTTTTGGAGGAGGAAGGTTTTAAGGCTCTGATGTTAGGCACATGTTTCCATGCAGTTCCACTGCAGGGAAGACTAGTGTGTTCTTCAGGGGTTATTAAAGTTCTCCTGCAGATGACCTGGATAGAGGGAAATGACTTCAGTTGGTATACAGTTTAAGTAAACTTGAGGAAGTACAATTATGAAAGATATAGTGTGTAATGGAGTAGAAAGTAATTCAAAGTAGAAACAAAGCAGAAATGTTGATTCCAAAGGAAACATGAAGGCATTATTAAGTAATTGTTTTTAATAGCAAAAGAGTTTCTGAGTGGATTGATTCTCTACTTCTTACTCTGCGTAAGATTATCATCACATGCTCTCGACTACACCCGCACAAGGCAATGGTACAGTAAAAGAAGACAATTTTGAGTAGTGGTAAAGGCCAAGGTGTCCCACTTCTTTCAGTGATTCCGCGTGCGCGGCCAGAGGGCGAGGGGAAACAACGGCGGCCGTTCTGCCGCCACATCGTTGAGTACACTTCCTTTTAAGGTGAATGGGACACTGTCCCACAGTCTGTGATCACTCCACCCTCGTTATTACCAACAGACCAGCAAGAAACAGTTTCCACGAGACGGAACTTGCGCCCACTGCTTGAAAGCAGCCGCAAAGGCACACGCCCTGACGGGCAATCGGCAACGTCCGTGTGCGCGGACAGTGGGCAAGGGGAAGCAAAGGCGGACGTTCCGCAGCAACAGCGTCAATCACAACCTCTCAGGGTGATGGGAGACTGTACCACTGTCTTTGATCGTTCCACCCTCTTCTATCGTTTTACCCAAAGGCCAGCAAAAGGCAGTTCCCACTCTGGGTAACCTGCGCCCACACATTGCAAGCAGCCGCAAAGGCACACGCCCTGAAGGGGGTAGGGCATATACCTCTAGAGTCTGGCGTCACGTTGTCCGAGGCAGCAAAAAAAAAAAAAGGTATGGAAAAAAACAAAGGGCAGCAAAGACCCCACCCTGAGCCAGCCGGCCACAGTTGGCCGGCATGCATCCCGGAGAATTCGGCACGGCCCTCCCACAAAGTTTTTTGTTTTTGCGACTTAAGCCTCTACCCACAGCAACACCCCACCACCCCAGGGGAAGGCCATGTACCTCTTCTATCGTCCTGCCAACAAGCCAGCAAAAGGCAGTTCCCACTCTGGGTAACCTGCGCCCACACATTGCAAGCAGCCGCAAAGGAACACGCCCTGAAGGGGGAAGGGCATATACCTCTAGAGTCTGGCGTCACGTAGTCCGAGAGGCAGCAAAAAGAAAAAAAGAGTAAGGGAAAAAAAAAAGGGCAGCAAAGAACCCACCCTGAGCCAGCCGGCCACAGTTGGCCGGCATGCATCCCGGAGAATTCGGCACGGCCCTCCCACAAAGTTTTTTGTTTTTGCGACTTAAGCCTCTACCCACAGCAACACCCCACCACCCCAGGGGAAGGCCGTGTACCTCTTCTATCGTCCTGCCAACAAGCCAGCAAAAGGCAGTTCCCACTCTGGGTAACCTGCGCCCACACATTGCAAGCAGCCGCAAAGGAACACGCCCTGAAGGGGGTAGGGCATATACCTCTAGAGTCTGGCGTCACGTAGTCCGAGAGGCAGCAAAAAGAAAAGAAAAGTAAGGGAAAAAAACAAAGGACAGCAAAGACCCCACCCTGAGCCAGCCGGCCACAGTTGGCCGGCATGCATCCCGGAGAATTCGGCACGGCCCTCCCACAAAGTTTTTTGTTTTTGCGACTTAAGCCTCTACCCACAGCAACACCCCACCACCCCAGGGGAAGGCCGTGTACCTCTTCTATCGTCCTGCCAACAAGCCAGCAAAAGGCAGTTCCCACTCTGGGTAACCTGCGCCCACACATTGCAAGCAGCCGCAAAGGAACACGCCCTGAAGGGGGTAGGGCATATACCTCTAGAGTCTGGCGTCACGTAGTCCGAGAGGCAGCAAAAAGAAAAGAAAAGTAAGGGAAAAAAACAAAGGGCAGCAAAGACCCCACCCTGAGCCAGCCGGCCACAGTTGGCCGGCATGCATCCCGGAGAATTCGGCACGGCCCTCCCACAAAGTTTTTTGTTTTTGCGACTTAAGCCTCTACCCACAGCAACACCCCACCACCCCAGGGGAAGGCCGTGTACCTCTTCTATCGTCCTGCCAACAAGCCAGCAAAAGGCAGTTCCCACTCTGGGTAACCTGCGCCCACACATTGCAAGCAGCCGCAAAGGAACACGCCCTGAAGGGGGAACGGCACCCTCTGCGTGCCAGGTCAAAGGGGGAGGGGACCCAAAAGCGGCCGTTTAACGACCACAGCATAGACCACGGCATATAAAGGAGAAGGGACACTAGACAACCATTTGGAGAAATGCTGGCAAAGGCGGAGGAGTACCACTGTCTTTGATGATTCCCCCCTCCGAGTTATAAAGGCACCCTCCGCGTAAGCGGGCAGAGGGCTAGGGGACCCAAAGGCGGCCGTCCCATGACCACTGCGGCAACCACACCCGCTCTAGACAATGGGACACTGAAAGATGACAATTTAGAGAAGTTATGTCCCAAGTCGAGGTGTAGTAATTCCAGTGGATAAAGACATCCTCAAAGGTTCAGATGGACAGATAGTATACCTCTGTAAAGTGAGAGTCTGGCGTATTCCTACACCTGAAATGATTATCTGAAGTATCCACATCAAATATAACAGTGCTCTTTCTGTACAGGAGCTGCGAGGATCTGTAGAAGACCAAACAGTCATGGCTCGTGATGGTAATATTTCCCCCCCCCCCCCAAATAAAAAGGGAATTGAATGAAATCCGAACAGAACACAAAGAGGAAGCATTATCTACCTTGGCTTTTATGGTCTAATTTTCCACAGAATATCGTTCAACCTCTACAGAGCCAGTATTACATGAGAGAAAACGTTTTGTAACTTCCGAATACAGAGATGGGCCAAAAGTATATTAAGTTCAACAGGGACAAATGAAAGATAGTACTTCTCTCCGCGATGGTTGTTCGGGAGTGGAACTGTCTCCCCCGGACTGTGTTGGAGGCCCCTTCTTTTGAAGCTTTTAAGCATAGGCTCGATGGCCATCTGTCGGGGATGCTTTGAATGAAACTTCCTGCGTCTGTCTTGGGGGAGAACTCGATGGCCCATGAGTTCTATTCCAACTCTACTTTTCTATGATTCCATGATTACATGATTCGTGAAACGGCCCCTTGAGATGGATGAACCCAAAAACGTCAGTGGGGCAACGTTGAGTGATGAAAAAGAGGAGAAAGGAAGGGAAAAGAGAGAGGAAAGCATTGTAGGATAGAGGAGAGAGTTGTTGGACAGAGTCCAAAGGGGCCACCCCCCCGCCCGGACGCCCAAAAAATTGGCCAAAGTTACTCTGAAGCAGAGTTGGTTAAAGGAGGAGAACTGTTGCTCTAGGAGCAGTCGGCCTCAAAATCCAAATCTGGGAAATTCAACACAGGAAGGTTGGCCTTCAGGAAAACAAGTTTCTCAACTGTTTGAGGGTCCAGCAAGCTGCGGTGGGGCGTGACTGCATCTCCCGCTATGCTGAAGACCCTTTCGCTCTGGACGCTGGTGGGAGGACAGCTGAGGAACTGGCGGGCTACGTGCGACAGATCCGGCCACATGTGTTCGCGTGAAGCCCAATAGGACAATGGATCACAAGAAATTATCTCAGGAGGCTCCTCAAAGTACCTGTTGACCGAGCATTCGGCCGAGTCTACCTTTTGAGCAGAAGCCAGCAAAGAGGATTCTTCAGAGCAGGCAAGTATGGCCACCGTCTCTGCAAAGAAAACGTTTCCTGTTCGCGGCTGGAGATCCGTATCCCTACGGCAACCCCCTACCGGCTCCGCGGGACTTTCCGTCTCGCCACTAGCGCTAGTGCTTGGGGTGACAGGCAGTTCTGGAAGAGGGGCCGCTGTGGCCGTTTCCTCCACCCTGGCAGCAAAGACCTCCCTCACAAGGTCAACAAGTTGGGCCTTCCACATGGTAAAGTCTTTTGGGCAGACGTTGTACTTTAGCCGTGGATCACACAAGGCCGCCAGCATATGGACCTTGCTGGAAAGAAGTGGCTCTAGCCGTTTCCGTACAGCAAAGGACAACCTCCTCACCACCTCCTGGACCGGCGGTGTCAGCGGTCCAGCCAGGGAGTCCATTGTTCGACCGGCCCCAAGCCTTTCTAGGTGCCTCCTTAGCCTCAAGACCATGGGCACTGCCTGGCTCAGAAGAGCTTTTGATTCCGAAAGTGTCTCAGTGGCATGTTTGAATGGCTTTAGTACGTCTACTAGCTGGGAGATGGTGTCCCACTCTTGCTTAGTTGGAACAAGCTTGCTAACAGGCGCAACCAAAGTGAGGGAGATGCCGTGTACCGCCTTCTGCTGCTCGACCATGCGTTCCAGCATTTTTAAGGTTGAATTCCACCGAGTCGAGACGTCCTGGAGCAGCTTGTGCTGCAGGAGGCCTTCAAGGCTCTGCCTGTCTCTCAGCTGCCGGGCTGCCTTGATGCTCCGGTGGAAGTAGCCCGCGATCTTTCTACAGCGCTCGATCAGCAGGGAGATGTTTGTGTTGCTGCCCGACTGCTCTTCCTGGCTCTTTAAACCTTCCTTGACGGTATTGTGAAGCAAGTGGGCCATGCAGGACACATTCTGAAACCCGGCACTTTCAACCGCTTTGATCATATTTTTCCCTGCGTCCGTCACCATAAAGCCCCTCCTCATTTCTTCCGGCCTACACTGCATCCATTCCCCCATCATGTTTTCCAGATAGTTGCAGATGGTCTCTGCCTTGTGATCACGATCAACTACCTCCAATGCGAGGAGTGCCCAACGATGGGATGTATCCATAGTGCCTTCCTTCTCCCACCAATGTGCCGTGAGAGAGAGGTAGGAGTGGCCTCCTCCCAAGCTTGACCAAATATCAGAGGTAAAATGGATGTGTCCTCCCATGGCGGTACGCAACATCTGGATAATGCGTTCCTTACAGCCCTCGTACAAGCCGGGGATTACTTTTCTGGAAAAGGTGTGACGGGAGGGGATTTTGTAGCGGGGGCACAGTCGTTTCATAAGGCGTACAAAGCCTTCTTGTTCTACCAGGCGGAAGGGATGGTGATCTAGGGCAATCATCTCTCCCACAGTTTGGGTTATCTGCTGGGGTGTGAGCAATGTTTCCCCCGTTTTCTTTCTGGGTAATGGAATGGCCCAATCCTCCATGGTGGACTGTGTCCGCCTTCCACTATCTTCACCTGGTGAACTTTGCGTGCTAAGGCTGCCACTGGAAGGGCTTGCAGTTCCCCCTCCAAGCGAAATGGAGGGATGGTGTCGCTTCATGTGAGAGCTCAACCCCGAGGTCGCAAGATGTCTCGTGTCTCTGCCTCTGCTGATGTTTGCCCCACAGTGTCTACAAACTGCCAAAGTAGAACTCTGAGAGTGGACATGGAAATGGTCCCAAATAAATGACCTTGGCCTCCCCACAGCCACTGTGGCGACGCCCTCAGAGATGGGAGTCGTGGGCACCCTTTCAGCAGCATGAGAAAGTCTACGTTTTGATGGTAGTACCTCCTCTACCTCCTCCTCACTGTCAGTAGCTGGTGGAGGGGTGGGGTTATCTATATCCTCACTATCCACCACCTGTAGTTCCAGGACGGCAACACCTGTATGTTCCAATGATCGTCCAGTTGTCTCAGCTCCATGCGACAGCCGGCTCCGGGTGGATGCCTGTGAACTGTCTGCATTAGAACAGCCTGGTTCTTCATCAAGTCCACCCACTCCCATAGTTCGGCGTTCCAGACGTATGGGACCCACCTTAACTTTTTTGGCCCCCCACAGTGTCCTGGCCGTGGCTTGACCACTACCAGGACTTGCTCCCCCAGACCCGCGTACAGCTGAGCGCTTCATGACAAGGGGAGTGTTTTCAGGTAACAGAAGGGATGATGGTAAGGTGTTGTGTTACTGGTGGGAAATATTTGTTGAATCTTGATTGGCAACGTGTTATATTCTGGCCAATATACTGTTGCAAAAGCGTAGTCTATAACATTTAGTTAGTTTTATTTATTTACAAGGGGATACCTGTACTTTCCAGTTCTACAGGAAAGTATGGGATATGCAACTCTTTCCCAAAGTTGGCTTGGGAAAATCAGGAAGCGTCCCTGTCAGACACACACACACGCAGCCCCGGAGGTGTTTGAGACTGGGGAAGGCAAGGCACAAAGGCAACCTTTTATTTCCCCCGAAGGAGTTGTATTTTGAACAGCAAAGTATGGGATATGCAACTCTTTCCCAAAGCGTCCCTGGCAGACACACACACAGGCAGCCCTGGAGGTGTTTGAGACTGGGGAAGGCAAGGCACAAAGGCAAGCTTTTATTTCCCCCGAAGGAGTTGTATTTTGAACAGCAAAGTATGGGATATGCAACTCTTTCCCAAAGCGTCCCTGGCAGACACACACACAGGCAGCCCTGGAGGTGTTTGAGACTGGGGAAGGCAAGGCACAAAGGCAAGCTTTTATTTCCCCCGAAGGAGTTGTATTTTGAACAGCAAAGTATGGGATATGCAACTCTTTCCCAAAGCGTCCCTGGCAGACACACACACAGGCAGCCCTGGAGGTGTTTGAGACTGGGGAAGGCAAGGCACAAAGGCAAGCTTTTATTTCCCCCGAAGGAGTTGTATTTTGAACAGCAAAGTATGGGATATGCAACTCTTTCCCAAAGCGTCCCTGGCAGACACACACACAGGCAGCCCTGGAGGTGTTTGAGACTGGGGAAGGCAAGGCACAAAGGCAAGCTTTTATTTCCCCCGAAGGAGTTGTATTTTGAACAGCAAAGTATGGGATATGCAACTCTTTCCCAAAGCGTCCCTGGCAGACACACACACAGGCAGCCCTGGAGGTGTTTGAGACTGGGGAAGGCAAGGCACAAAGGCAAGCTTTTATTTCCCCCGAAGGAGTTGTATTTTGAACAGCAAAGTATGGGATATGCAACTCTTTCCCAAAGCGTCCCTGGCAGACACACACACAGGCAGCCCTGGAGGTGTTTGAGACTGGGGAAGGCAAGGCACAAAGGCAAGCTTTTATTTCCCCCGAAGGAGTTGTATTTTGAACAGCAAAGTATGGGATATGCAACTCTTTCCCAAAGCGTCCCTGGCAGACACACACACAGGCAGCCCTGGAGGTGTTTGAGACTGGGGAAGGCAAGGCACAAAGGCAAGCTTTTATTTCCCCCGAAGGAGTTGTATTTTGAACAGCAAAGTATGGGATATGCAACTCTTTCCCAAAGCGTCCCTGGCAGACACACACACAGGCAGCCCTGGAGGTGTTTGAGACTGGGGAAGGCAAGGCACAAAGGCAAGCTTTTATTTCCCCCGAAGGAGTTGTATTTTGAACAGCAAAGTATGGGATATGCAACTCTTTCCCAAAGCGTCCCTGGCAGACACACACACAGGCAGCCCTGGAGGTGTTTGAGACTGGGGAAGGCAAGGCACAAAGGCAAGCTTTTATTTCCCCCGAAGGAGTTGTATTTTGAACAGCAAAGTATGGGATATGCAACTCTTTCCCAAAGCGTCCCTGGCAGACACACACACAGGCAGCCCTGGAGGTGTTTGAGACTGGGGAAGGCAAGGCACAAAGGCAAGCTTTTATTTCCCCCGAAGGAGTTGTATTTTGAACAGCAAAGTATGGGATATGCAACTCTTTCCCAAAGCGTCCCTGGCAGACACACACACAGGCAGCCCTGGAGGTGTTTGAGACTGGGGAAGGCAAGGCACAAAGGCAAGCTTTTATTTCCCCCGAAGGAGTTGTATTTTGAACAGCAAAGTATGGGATATGCAAGATACAGAATGGGGGACGCCTGGCTTGACAGCAGTGTGTGCGAAAAAGATCTTGGAGTCCTCGTGGACAACAAGTTAAACATGAGCCTACAATGTGATGCGGCAGCTAAAAAAGCCAATGGGATTTTGGCCTGCATCAATAGGGGAATAACGTCTAGATCCAGGGAAGTCATGCTCCCCCTCTATTCTGCCTTGGTCAGACCACACCTGGAATACTGTGTCCAGTTTTGGGCACCGCAGATGAAGGGAGATGTTGACAAGCTGGAAAGCGTCCAGAGGAGGGCAACTAAAATGATTAAGGGTCTGGAGAACAAGCCCTATGAGGAGCGGCTTAAAGAGCTGGGCATGTTTAGCCTGCAGAAGAGAAGGCTGAGAGGAGACATGATAGCCATGTACAAATATGTGAGGGGAAGTCATAGGGAGGAGGGAGCAAGCTTATTTTCTGCTGCCCTGCAGACTAGGACACGGAACAATGGCTTCAAACTACAGGAAAGGAGATTCCACCTGAACATCAGGAAGAACTTCCTCACTGTGAGGGCTGTTCGGCAGTGGAACTCTCTCCCCCGGACTGTGGTGGAGGCTCCTTCTTTGGAGGCTTTTAAGCAGAGGCTGGATGGCCATCTGTCGGGGGTGCTTTGAATGCGATTTCCTGCTTCTTAGCGGGGGGTTGGACTAGATGGCCCTTGAGGTCTCTTCCAACTCTACTATTCTATGATTCTATGATTCTATGATTCCCAAAGCGTCCCTGGCAGACACACACACAGGCAGCCCTGGAGGTGTTTGAGACTGGGGAAGGCAAGGCACAAAGGCAAGCTTTTATTTCCCCCGAAGGAGTTGTATTTTGAACAGCAAAGTATGGGATATGCAACTCTTTCCCAAAGCGTCCCTGGCAGACACACACACAGGCAGCCCTGGAGGTGTTTGAGACTGGGGAAGGCAAGGCACAAAGGCAAGCTTTTATTTCCCCCGAAGGAGTTGTATTTTGAACAGCAAAGTATGGGATATGCAACTCTTTCCCAAAGCGTCCCTGGCAGACACACACACAGGCAGCCCTGGAGGTGTTTGAGACTGGGGAAGGCAAGGCACAAAGGCAAGCTTTTATTTCCCCCGAAGGAGTTGTATTTTGAACAGCAAAGTATGGGATATGCAACTCTTTCCCAAAGCGTCCCTGGCAGACACACACACAGGCAGCCCTGGAGGTGTTTGAGACTGGGGAAGGCAAGGCACAAAGGCAAGCTTTTATTTCCCCCGAAGGAGTTGTATTTTGAACAGCAAAGTATGGGATATGCAACTCTTTCCCAAAGCGTCCCTGGCAGACACACACACAGGCAGCCCTGGAGGTGTTTGAGACTGGGAAAGGCACAAAGGGAACCTTTTCTTTCCCCCAAAGGAGTTGTATTTTGAACAGGAAAAACACCCACAGGACAGCCCTTTGCAACAACAAAAGAAATAGAAAGACCTAAGACCCACACCACCAAACTCAGCCACAGACCACCCCACCTTTTCTCCTGTCCTGGTCTTCACACAGCCATGCTGTGACGCAGCAATGTTTCCTGCCTGCCTGCACCAAAATCTAATCTACCCTTCCACCCTCTCCAAAATTCCCAGTGCGACTGAGCCACGAGGCGTGTGCACGCTGTTTTCATTAAGCACGTCCTACCAGCCCCTCCCCCTGGTTAAACGTGCTCTCTGATTGGCTACAAGGTGCAAACAACACACTAGATTGCCCCAGTGGACTTAAAAAAGTTTGGATGATTTGACAAAGCATTTTTTAAAAACGAAAAAAAAGGCGCCATTACGGAAAACGGCCAATCGCGGTTCGAAACCGCGATATCCAGGCGTGTGGACAACCAAGATTCAATATTGCTTCAAAAAAACCGAAAATAACGAATCAATAACGGTAAACGGGGAAAACGAATTATTTGAGCAAGCCTACTGCTTAGTTCAAGCCTGAACAAAATTGCAACAGTATCAAAAACTCCCAGGCTTAACAGCTCTCCAGACATGACTCAACCAATCAGCTTCATGCATCTTATTTTGCCGTTGACACACACACATTAACTGATTTCTTACATATCCTAACAGAATCCAGAGCTGAAAAACACACATTGCTCCCGCCTCCTATTTAAAAGATCATATGCAGTGCTTTTTTAGCAATCCTAACCAACCTAGATACCAAGTAATCAACCTAAATATCTGTATTCCACATTAGCACAATAGGATTTAAGTGTTTTAAGTGATAGACAGATTGCTGTCTCTTTAACGTATCTTCAAATTCATCCAAAAATTGTGGGCTACTTGATAAAGAATTATCCTTTCAATAAACCAGCTACAAGAAGATTCCTCCAAATGGTATTCATTTGTGTATTGAAATGTCTTCCCTCATTTTCCTCCTATATTAGCATAAATTGCATTTAATGCAGCACAGGAGGAAAAGAAAACATTTCAAGATGAGAGACTGAGAGACAGACTGCATCCCCTTCGCTTTGTCCCTGTGTTACCTGTCCCTTGAACTGACAGAGCAGGATGAATGGTCGCATTAAATCTAAAGGGGATGGACAGCCTTTCAAATTCTCCAGAAGCTGTGGAGGGGGAAGGAGAAGATGAGAGAGAAGGAAACTTGGCAGGGAGGGCTCACCCTGGCTCTCGCCTGTCAGTTCAAGCAATGGCACAAGCCCACTAATACACTTTAGCCATCAAACATCTGTTGTGCTGCTTTTAATGAGGCTATTACTTCCCATACATGAGGCATTATGACTCGATATTAACTTGTACTGTTTTTCAATAAGTGAAAAGGATTCAGTGTCCATACAGCATATGTTCCTGAATCCATTTGGATGCATTCCTGTGCAAAATAAAATGAAGAAAAAGATTCCTAAATTAAAAAAAAAACAATGCTGTTAGTGTAGAACTGATTTACAGATTCCACCTGATCCTGGAATCTAAGCATGACCAGTTCTGATTAGTCCTTGGATGGGAGACTACCAACAAATGCTAGGTGCTACTGGCTATATTTCAAAGAAAGGAACTGGCAAAACATCTATGTCTATTCCTTGATTTAAAAAACCCTATGAATTTCATGAACATATTTTCTGCCTCAACTGTTTCTGAGGGTCATATTATCAAGGACAAAATGTTGTCTTTGTTTAAACAGCACATCTCCTACTTACCCACACAGCAGGGTTTTTACTTAAATGTATACAAAGTGTGTATGTCTTTAAATACTAACTTCTTGAATTTACACAAGAGTACATGGTTAATCTTTTCACGCATTTTAAAGGGGACTGGCACACCTGTGCACTTCACAGAACCACTGTGGTGTCATGATTTGAACATTCAGTTGCAGCCTTGGATACCAGAGTTCACATCCCTGCTTGGCTATGGAATCCCACTGAGTGACTTTGTGCACTCCTGGTCTCAGAGGAAGGTAATAGCACACTAATATAGTACATTTGTACTTCTGTACTTGTGTGTTTATCTACCAAGCAGGAAGATGCAAGTAAAAGTTGAGCCACTCTTCTATTTGCAATAAACAAACATTCCCGAAGCACACAATAAACCAAGTTGGAGCGCCATCAAACCCTTCAGATATTGCTAGACTATAAGTCTCAACAAACCTACCCAGCATGGCCAATAGGGAATGCTGAGAACTGGCCCAACAATCCCTGGAGATCCATATTTTTCCCAATCCTGTTATAGACAAAATTATTTTATTACAATGTAAGTTTTATGCATCCAGCTGTCTTCATCACATGCACCTGAAGATGGACTAAACACATAAAAAGGTGGGCAAACTATTATTTATTTATTTATTTATTTATTTATTTAAAGCATTTATATTCTGCCCGTCTCACCCCAAAGGGGACTTGGGTTGGAGCAACCATATTTACAGCAAACATTCCTTACCAAGACATAAAATAATTATAAATGAGCTACGTGTATCACCATTTTTTCCTTCATGGCTCCAACTGACATGACCAACCAAAGTCCCATTACCATTACTATCAAATCCCACCATGCAGAATTTGTAATAATCTAATTTATCTCCTGTAAAGAAATATACAAAGATAGCATCTTCTGGCTTTCCCTCTTATTCTGACTATTTCTCTCCTTCTGGTTGTATCTTCAAAGGGAAGAAGATGCTTTGCTCTGGACACTGGCTGGCAAATTCAGAAGTACTATCAACAACACAGTCCAACAAAAAAATGTCTTGGTTTCTTGGTTTTTAGGCCTGTTCTTGGAATTACTTGGGGCACTGATTCAGAAAATTGCATTGGATAGACTGCTTCAGGTCTAGTTTATTAAATATGGTTATCATGATGTTCTATGGAGAAGCATGTGAAGACTTGGAGATGGCATATTTCCTGTATCTCAAAAACTAGAGCTGATAGGGGAAACTGGTGCCATTTTTGGAATCAGCAGGTGAAATATCCCTGGTAGCAATGTTGTGAAATTCAACAGCTTCTGAAGAGGATTAAAATGCCTCATGCGCCATGCTCGCTTACCCATCCACCCTCAGGTTCCCCTTCACTTGGTGTATAATGAATCCCAAGTGCTTCCATTTTTGATGGAACAGATTAATACAGTCCTACCTCTCTGAGGAAAGAACTGCCCATAAAATGTGTGTGTTTTAACTTCCTTTTACAAGTGTCAGATCTCAAAGTCTCTGGTTCTAAGTAAATATAGGAATTCCAGGACAATCGCCTGGAAAAGTGAGCATAGCATACATACACACCATCAGTTATTAGACTTGGTGTGTTTTGTACTAAGGAATATTTGTTTTGAATACTCTGTGCAACTGTGCTTAATGCTTCATGCATAATACCCCTTGCAACATCTTCCTTGTGACATTATTATGGTCAGTCCCTTGTGACACCATAAGGAGACATCCCTAGATCTCAGGTTTTGCACCTGAAACTTCAGGGCCTGGGATACTCTTCATCTATCAACCTACTTCCTGTCCTAAATAAACTTTCATTTATGGCTGGAAATCACATGCATGGCAACCTGTGAATTCTCAAATCAGTTTAAGATGTAACCTGCTCTGAGTTTTTATTTCTCTATCAAATAACCATGTGGTTCTTTTGTAACAGCCATAAAGGATTTCCTTAGAGCTGCCTAGGGTTTGCCATTGCAGACCTTTCTTGCAGTTGAAATGTACGACCTCAATTATCTAAAGCCCAATAATGCTCTAGGTTTGCAAAACACCCTTTTTGAGAATAAAAAAGGAGAAGAGTCTCATATATATCTTTAAGGCAGCCAGGCAAATCAAATCCAGGATTTTGTGCCAGGAACCTTCGATACCTACAAACTACACTCCAGGCCAAATCTCCTTTGTAAAGTACCTCACAAGCTATGTGCTAACATTCCTAGTTACATTTTCTGAGAATTACAGAGACTTTCACTAGTAGCCTATTATATGCAGAAAAGACACACAGCTTTATTTGCTGAGAAATATGAACAAATTTATATGGTTTCTGATCTCTTATTCTGCTTTTCTCCTTAAAAAATCTCCATTGTGCCACTAAGGTTGTTGACCATGTGCTTGCTTTAGATTTATTTTTCTGGTTAAAAAGGACCAGGGTCTAATGTAAAGACCAGGGGATGGAAACTTGGCACCCAAGATGTTTAGACATACCACCTCATCACATTGAGAAGGAAAAGCATGGGTTGCCATCTGTAACAGATCTTGCCTACCTTACAAGGTTGGTAAGTGGCCCACCTTGCAGGACTGGTGTGAAGCCATTTTGTAAGCAGGGCTGATGAACGGCTATTTTGCAGGCCTTACTTGCAAACAGTTCAGCAGAGCAAGGGGAGGAGCATTCAAGCAGTCATTACCATAGGCGCAGTCTGATTGGCTGAATGCAAATGAGAAGTTTCTTAGCAACTGGGTGGAGCCAAAGTGACAGTTGAGTGAGGCAGGCAGAGCATTCTTTTTCAGTTAGGTTTTGGAATTCAGGCAGTTAGCAGTTAGAGTTTGAAAGTCAATCAGGTGTTGGTTTTTGGAATTGAGTCAGTTGGAAACTGTGATTTGAAAAGGAAGCCTCTTTGAGGAATATAGTTAAAGTCTCCAGGAAAAGGGAAAACTGAGAACTATATAGTGTGAACTCTATAGTCTAGAGCACTACTGTTTAAATTCCAGGAGAAGTGGATTTAAAAAACTCAAAAATCAGAACAGTAAATAAAAAGCAATACTCTGAAAACAGAGGATTTCCAGACATGAATCAACCTAGGGCAGTTAACGACTCTAAACAAAGGATGCCCCAGAGGCAGGAAGAAGACAGCAGATAAGCTTTTCAATGCTAATTAAAGTGATTAACTACACAACATTCACACTGACCTCTCTCACCCTAGACTTTCCACAGATATATATTAACCTCTTTGCTTAGTTTTCTCCATACCTCACAACCTCTGAGGATGCCTGCCATAGATGTGGGCGAAACGTCAGGAGAGAATGATTCTGGAACATAGCCACACAGCCCGAAAGACATACAACAACCCTGTGATCCTGGCCATGAAAGCCTTCGACAACACAGTAAACTGTCCTGTTTGTGTTTCCTTGGTGAAGGAACATAGTTACACAGAAACCAAGTTATAAGAACATCCTTTGAAGAGAAAAGCATAGCCCTTTAATGAAATCATTAAGCATCTATACTGTTCAATGTTAATGAAACCATCACGCATATTTACTGTTCAAACTACAAATAAATAACCATCTCTTGTTTCTCCTCACATAAAGTGTCACATGTCTCTCTATATCCTAACCTAAAAGAGGCTCCTGAATAAAGCACTGGTGGCAGCATTGATAGAGGTAGTGATTTTGAATCCTCTACATATTGGTGGCAGCATAAATAAAAGCCTCCGCAATTCTGACAAATCTGAAAAATCCTCTCCACTCTATATTGTTGAAAAACCCCGATCCTTCATACCGTCCATTTTTTTAAAAAACCCTGCTGCCACTGAAACATTGGCAGTGAAAAATAAGGAAAGATGGGTCAAGCTGGCTTAAACAGGCAACCTGCCCCCATATGATGAAGGCGGGGGGGGGGGCACTGGGATGGTGTGGGACACGGAGTGACCGGTTCCCATGCCCTCTAGGCAGGCTTAGATACATGGGGTATTTCCAGAGAGAGAAAGAGAGAGAAAGAAGTCATTGGGAGAGGAGGCAACAACCGCAAGTGGAGAGAGACAGGAAGAAGCTCTGTGTACCGGGAGTGTGAGGTGGCAGCTCTCCATTGCTCCTGGCACACACGGTGTCTCCCTGACTCCTCATCCCCTCACCACAATCACCTCCAAAGAGAGAAAGAGAGGGCTCCCTCTCTCTCAACTGCCATTCCCCCATTATCCTCTCCCTTCAAAACAGGGCAAAGGTGGGGGTGGCAAAGGAGCAGCCACCCATATGACGGGGCGTGAAGGCTGAGTGAGACAAGGCAGACGGCTTCCCATAGCAAGGCACTTCCCTGGTTCTCCTTCTTTCCTTCCCTCAGACCAGTTGGCTTCAGAATGAGCAGCACAAGTGCAGTGGAAGGAGAGAGGGACCTCTTCACACGGGCTGAAATTCGGAGCCTTTGAAGAGGTCCTTGGAAAGCCAGGGGAGAAAAGCAGCCTAGAGAAAAGAAGGGAGAGTGAAGGGAAAAACTGTCAGGTCTCCCATTTAAAGCCTGAACCCAGCCAGCTTAAAGTGGCTTCTTCCCATGTGATGAGGGGAAGTCATAAGATGTGGGATGTAGGGCAACAGGTCGCTGCACTCCAGGACGATATTGGGCTATTCTGGTGGCAGGTGTGAGGAGGTCACCAGTGGCTTATTTAAGTATTTACATATATCAATTGTGCAGTGTGTTTACAGTGGATTAGGCAGAAAAAATGAAATGGAAAGATACAGAATGGGGGATGCTTGGCTTGACAGTAGTCCATGTGAAAAAGATCTTGGAGTCCTCGTGGTCAACAAGTAAAACAAGCCTACAGTGTGATACGGCGGGAAAAAAAAGCCAGTGGGATTTTGGCTTACATAAATAGGAATATAGTGTCTAGATCCAAGGAAGTCATACTACCCCTCTATTCTGCCTTGGTCAGACCACACCTGGAATACTGTGTCCAGTTCTGGGCATTACAAGTTAAGTGAGATGTTGACAAGCTGGAAAGCGTCCAGAGGAGGGCGACTAAAATGATCAAGGGTCTGGAGAACAAGCCCTATGAGGAGTGGCTTAAAGAACTGGGCGTGTTTAGACTGCAGTAGAGAAGGCTGAGAGGAGACATGATGAGGGCCATGTATAAATATATGAGGGGAAGTCATAGGGAGGAAGAAGCAAGCTTGTTTTTTGCTGCCCTGGAGACTAGGACACTGAACAATGGCTTCAAACTACAGAAAAGGAGATTCCATCTGAGCATTAGGAAGAACTTCCTGACTGTGAGAGCTGTTCAGCAGTGGAACTCTCTGTCCCAGATTGTGATGGAGGCTCCATCTTTGGAGGCTTTTAAACAGAGGCTGGATGGCCATCTGTCGGGGTGCTTTGAATGCGATTTTCCTGCTTCATGGCAGGGGGTTGGACTGGATGGCCCACGAGGTCTCTTCCAACTCTAGGATTCTATGATTATGTGGAGATGCTTCATAAAAAGGAAAATTGGCCTGTTTAGCTAGCCTTGCAAATGCTGATTTGCTCACCAGTAAATGTTTGATTCCATACCTATTTTATATACCTATGTACCCAGGGTCATGTTAAATTTTCTTGGGCCCAAAGGGATAGCAATTGGAGAAGTTTAAGAAGCCCTGGTACAGATTTCATCCAATGCATTCCCAGTTGGTTTGGTCTTTGATAATTTCATGACCTTCAGAGCATCTTGTTTGGCCCATTAACTTCTGCAGATGCTTGAGGGGATGGAATGCAGGCGGCTGGGTGCTTACCACTGAAAGCTAAACTGGCATGCAGCCCATCTGCAACTCCCTTGATTTAATTACTGATCTGCATTTCATTCATGCGTGATGGCTGCCAGCAGGAAACTATACCAGAAGTGAAACAGGAGCACTGTTTCTTCCTAACGGCGGTTGTGCATGGCATAGTAAGGGCTTTTGGGGAGGGGGCATAATTCCTAGGACTTAAAAGTTAGAAAATTAAACAACTTGGATATCGTAGAAAACCTTATTGATATGCTATTCTTAAGGATGCTTGCCACATAATCTTTTCAGTTTAGTTCATGACTTTAATAACTGTATAGCAATTCAACCAGTGCAATGTTAAGTTAGGGACACTAGGAAAGTTTGCAAAACATTTAGAGATCACTGTGGGATTCTGGGAGCTGTAGTATATGAAAAGCATGTAGTGGTCTTAGTAGCACTAGCTAAACATGGTTGATCTCCTCCCATTCTTGATGCTTCTGTGGTCACCCATTCTGAATTTAGCAGATACAACTGTGATTGTCAGGAGCTCAGACAGATGCAGCTGCCCAGCTCCTTGCGGGAGTCCCGATAAGATGCCACATAACACCAATCTTATGGCAGCTGCACTGGTTACCAATTGAGCACCGGATCACTTTCAAAGTGATGGTGCTTACCTTCAAGGCCTTACATGGTCCAGGGCCGATGTACCTGAGGGACCGCCTCACCCCCTACAAACCCCAGAGATCCCTCCGTTCTGAGGACCAAGACCTGCTGGAAGTCCCCAGTTTTAAGACCTTGCGTCTAACTGCAACTAGACGCAGAGCCTTTTCAGTAGTGGCGCCATCTCTGTGGAACACCTTGCCACCTGAAGTCCGTGCCTTGCGGGACTTGTTGGCCTTCTGCAGGGCATGTAAGACACACCTGTTTCGGCAGGCTTTTGAGTTCTGTTGCTGATGTTTTAAAAGGTGCTTTTAGGATGTTTTAAAGATTTTTTTTTAAAGATGTTTTTAAAATGTTTTTTAAATTGTTGATTTTAGCCGGTTCTTGTAAGCCGCTCTGAGCCCTAGGGGAGTGGCGGCATATAAATTTGAAAAATAAATAAATAAATAAATAAATAAATAAGAGCTCTGTGGCCAGTTGGGAGTGACTTCAGCAGCAACACAGGCATGAGCCATCTCCTTTCCCTGTGCTGATCAGTGCAGGGAAATGGTGGTAATGGTGGTACAGTAGAGTCTCACTTATCCAACACTCACATATCCAACGTTCTGGATTATCCAACGCATTTTTGGAGTCAATGTTTTCAATATATCATGATATTTTGGTGCTAAATTCATAAATACACTAATTACTACATAGCATTACTGCGTATAGAACTACTTTTTCTGCCAAATTTGTTGTCTAACATGATGTTTTGGTGCTTCATTTGTAAAATCATAACCTAATTTGACGTTTGATAGGCTTTTCCTTAATACCTCCTTATTATCCAACATATTCACTTATCCAACATTCTGCCGGCCCGTTTATGTTGGATAAGTGAGACTCTACTGTATATGTCTGGACAGGAGATTGGTCCATAATGGACCCAAACAAGCTTCCCTGACAGCCCCAAAGCCCTAAAGTACTCTATGGACCTCTTCACACAGCCTGGACCCACATCAGACAACACTCAGCAGGCCCTGTCCACATGCTAACCAAGGTGGAGGGGAAGAAACAGAAGGTGCTTCCTCCATCACAATGGGGAGGAAATTGTTTTTAGGGTAGCTCCAATGGAACTACCCACACTTTCCTTCCCTTTTCCCCATATGATGGGGGAAAAGGGCAGTGGGGCAACATTTGTTGCTCCATGTTGCCACCCTTTCTTCCATCTGATGGGCACAGGGTGTCAATGCACCCTGTCCCGTCCCCACCGTATGATAGGGAAAGGAGGATGGGTGTGTGGGGCACCACAGGGCACCCCACATGCCTCCCTTTCATAGGCGACTACTGGTGAAATGGCATGGCCCACAAAGGTCATGTGAAGAGGCCCTTGAATGTGCAGCAAACTCTGGGGTATCCTCCAATGTTGCCTAAGCAAAGTCAGATTAAAGCAAAACAAAAACAAATAGGATATTCACTGGGTGGTTCTACTCAGGCATATAATACAGCTCCTACCAGAATGAAAATTACCAGTTTGGGGCAACATTATGACTATACAGGGGTGCTGTCAACCCAGGACAGCGGTTTCACCACAGCTGGGATGGGCAGGCTACCAGTTCACCCAGCACCCCAATTTCCCCCCAAAAGACAGAAAACAACACTTATCATGGTCTGCCAGCTCTCTTGTTTTGTCCCCATGTGACTGAGCAAAGCAGATTGGGAAGAATAGCCCCCTCCCCCCCCCCCCCCAAGCTGCCAGGCTCATTCACATAGCAGTGAACCAGAAAGTAGCTAGCTGCCAGATCAAATTGTTTTCTGGCTTTTGGGGGAGATTGGGGTGCTGAGGAAAGCCGCCCCCCCACCGCACCCCTAAAGGCTGCCTGATCCCAGGGTGTGCAAAGTGGATGTGGAGTCATGATCTCAGATCCCGCATAGTATGCAGGATGGCTGTTCCCACTCCCCCAACACAGAGAAAGGTTGGAATCATGGAACAGGATCTACATTTTCTCCTGTGTGTGTTTTTTAACCTGACGTGAAGCTGCTTTAAGTAGCTTATCACAGGTTAACCCAGATTGCCCTGAGTCCATAGTGAGGACACTCACAGATCAATGCCACTATACACTGCTTGGTTTGGTTTGGTTGCAACTTGGTTGCAACCCCTTACTGCCCTGTCTTTGGCTTTAAAAAGCCCATTATCACCTGCCTCCCCCTCACACACACACACATCTCGGATGGTCTTGGTAGGTCTTTAATAATTAAATTTTCAGGGGTAACAGAGCTTGTATAACATGCTAGTCTTTTATTTGTTTTTTCTGTTGTTTTAATTTGTTTTACTTTGTTTAAACTTTATAATGTCTCAGTAATTGCTTTCTAATGCTTGTATTTTGTTAATTTTGAAACATGTTTAAGTTTTGCAAACTGCCTTGAGTGCTAAAAAGATGGAAGGAGGAAGAGAGGACTCCATCGGGCCCAGCTTAAGATCCCCAGTCAGCCATTGAAACCCAATGAGACATTTTAATCAGGTCCCACATTCTCAGCCTGGATAGATCTACATTGCTACATAATCTGGATTATGAAATCAACTAATCAGATTATCTTATTTGAACTGGATTATATGAGTCTACACTGCCATATAATCCAGTTCTGGATTTTACATAGGAGTCTGGATGGGATTTTAGAGGACAGTAAAAGCAAACGTCTACTGAATAAAATTTTCCAAGAAAGGCCTGTGATAAGAGGTGCTGCAAATGGGAGTCAATTCAAAGGCAGCATGTTCAGGCAGGAAACTAGAAGCAACACACTTGTGTCTTTATAAGTCCAAGTATGAAACTAAAGGCACTAAGATTTTTTTAACCTGTCAAAAGTTGGTCTTATGAGAGCTTCTGCTTCTAGCATTTCAAAAAGATCTCCATTACCACTGTGTACCTGCCTTGGAGAAATCATACCTCTGAAGGAACAAAGGGGTTGAATGTTCTTTTAATTGAATTTGTTTTCCATTTATTTTCAAGCTGTCAAGGGAGAAGGCTTTTCAAGCTTGCAGGTTGTTTGATTTGTTTTTACCTGAGGTCTATTATCCTAATAATGAGCCAATTTAAAACAAAAACAAAACAGAAATATACTTATAATTATTTTTTCCCACTGATTGCCTCAACGGATGACAAACACAAGATGAAAGGAAGAGCTTATGTTTCAGATATCCACTCCAGCTGCATATTGTTATTGAAGCAATTTAGAAGTTGAGTCCATTGATGCTTTCTATAAAATGCCCTGGCTCTATGCAGCTGATTCAGGGAAAGATGCAGCCATGGCCTGTTCTGCTTCTTCCACTTGTCCTCTGGGGATTTTCCCCCTCTGAGAGGCAGTGGTTGATGACCTTTGATCTAGATTTGTTCTTTTTGCACCTCTAGATACTTTCAAAAAGAGGTTCGCTGCCTTGTGGCTCTCTGGATATTGTTGGACTGCAATACCTATTTGCCCTGGCCAGGATAGCCAATGGTAAAGGATACTGGGAGCTGCAACTCAACAACACATGGAGAGCCACATGATTCCCACACCTGGGCTACCTAACCCTGCCATTCTTTTCCAATAGTGGCTAATGAAATACCTATGTGTCCTGTTTTGAACAGCCACAACAAGGGGCCCTTTCACACTATATGTTTTGTTTTTTTTCATGTCAGGAGCAACTTGAGAAACTTCAAGTTGCTTTTGGTGTGAGAGAATTGGCCATCTGCAAGGACACTGCCCAGGGGACACTTGGATATTTTGATGTTTTTACCATCCTTGTGGGAGGCTTTTCTCATATCCCCGCATGGAGCTGGAGCTGATAGAGGGAGCTCATCTGCGCTCTCCCCATGTTGGATTTGAACTGGCAACCTTCAGGTCAGCAACCCAACCTTCAAGTCAGCAGTTCTGCCGGCACTAGGGTTTAACTCACTGCACCACTTGGGCCTTCCACACTATATGGTTGCAATACTTTGATTCCAGTTTATCTGCCACAGGTATATTGCTTGGAATCTTGGAATGTGTAGTTTGTTGAGGTACTAAGACCTCTTAGAGTGAGAATTCTAAATGCCACTCCTTTCACTGCAGATCACAGATTTCATACAATGGCAATTAAAGTGGAATTATAACGTTCCAATTATGGAATGTGAAAGGGTCCATGTACTTGTGTTCAATGGCTGCCTGTGTGATGTCTCATGGGCCATGTAGTCCCGTTCCTAGTACTATTGTGGCAGATGAAGAGGAAAACTTGGGATTCCCACCGATTCAGCCAGAATCGGAGCCCCTGCACCTGCAGGATGTTTGCCCTCAAGAAGTCAGCCAAACAAGCCTTGGGCAGAATTCTCCCCCGTTTTCTCGTAAGGACAATTATAATAGAGATAGAGGCGCTAGGGAGGCGAATCGCCGAAGCGCCAGAATCGCTGCCAGACAATTAGCTGATTAAGTTGCTTCCCTTGGGAAATTCTAAGGAGTCATGCATCTGGACACAGCTTGGGTTTCACTTTTAGTTCTCCAGGGAAAGTGTTCTTCTGGCGGGAAACGAGACCCTATTTAGGTGTTTTGCCGCAAAGGAAACTTTGCGGAGTCAATTCGTCAGCTCGAGGAGTGAGATCGTGTGTGGACTCCAGTTCCTTGTTTCCCGGATCAAGTTCAAGTCTGCCTTGTTTCGCGTTTGCCACGGACCTTGTTTTTGCTCTTGTTGCCTTGCTTCAAGTCTTGTTCTAGCCAAGTATCAAGTTTGCTTCCAGCCTAATTGCCAAGTTTCTATGGACTAAAGGACCTTGTCTTCTCCCCACACTTTGCTTGGCAAAGTGTGTGTTTCGGTTATTGGATTATAACTTTGGACTCTAATATCACATATTGGACATTATTTTCCTGGACTATATTTGACCTTTCCTGAAAGGTCTACTTCTGAACTATATTCTTCACCTGTTTTTATTGACTTTATATATTCCCTTAATAAAGATATTAGATAGAATCTGGCCTCTGCGCATGGTTATTGGTGCTCTGTAGCCTGGGTCCTGACAGCCTGTCACTCATGTTCTGTAAAAAGTGGAATGTATAGCCTTTGGTGTTGGATAGGTCCAAGACTTAAAATGACTAAAAGACAATGTCATACATTGGACATGTCATGAAAGGGCACGGCTCACTTGATTGGATGACAGTGTTTGGGAAAGTGGGAAGCAATAGGAAAAGAGAAAGACCCCATTGCAAATGGAATGACTAAATAAAGAAAGTGATAGCCATGAGTTTGCAGGCTGTTGATTATGAGGCTTTTGGAAGGCCCTCATTTGTAGCATCACCCAGCATTGATACTTCTTTATAGCAAATAACAAAAAGATACTGGAGTTAATTTGTAGCCATCTTGACTACTTTCCTCTGATATCTTCATGTCCCAGGACCAGGAGGTCAGTGTGTGGTATAGATTCCAGTTAGGACCAGGGAGTCTACAAGGAAAAATGGCTTCAAGATATTTTCTCCAAGCATTTGATCTCCACAATATGAATGAAACCCATTACATAGAAAAAGTAAAAATGTCACAAGCATTAAATTAGTTTGAGAAGATCCTTCTTATGCCCTTATTACTCCTTCTGAAAAGAAAAGTGCAATTTCATTACTTTTAGCACATCACTTCTAGGCTTTGTATAGTAGTGGAGTCTGTAAAGCCCTTCCTGCTTAGATGGATTTACCAAGTAGACATGATAATATTAATGCAGATGGATCATTGGTCTGTCTCATCATTTGAAAAAATTCAGAAAAGGTAAACCTTTGGGTAAAAGGGGCACTACTTTTATAATAATGCCCCCACCATGTCCTAGCAAATTTGGTTGCAATAGCTGTGAGATAATAAGGGCGAGGGAGAGAATGAGAAAGAGAAAGAGCAAATGAGCTTCAGGATTGTTCTTATAACACATGAGCAAATTGAAGGGGCTCTGAGTGTCATTGCCTGAGAAATCTGACTGCTAAACTCTCTGTGGGCAGAAGCTTCAAGCCAATTGTTCCCACCCATCCATCCTCCTTGTGTGCTACATCTACATTTGGCATGCTCATTATGCAGCTGTTCTGTCTTAATATGTAGCATTATGTAAAATTGTATTAAAGATGATGGTATCTCAAGAGAAAATGAAGGATTTTCTTGTTTCTTAACAATCCCTTTTGTGTTAAATACAAAAAGAAGCCATAATCTTTCCCTTTTGTGAGTTTTGATTTATGCTTTTTATGTGGCTTTCAAAACTTAAAAGAATGTTCCATTCAAAACCTTTTTGGTACAATGCAACTTTCTAGTGATCATTTGCATTATGTACAGCTAGAGATGACAACCTCCGTCTTGTGGGCCTAATATTGTCTGGGGAAGTTCTCTGTGGCCAACAAAGAGTGATCAAAAGAGTTGTCTGCCTTTTCCAAAAGCTCTGCCCTCCTCTAAAATTGAAGAGATACCTTCATATGCATCTTTGGGTGAATAAGGCAATGCAATGACATTTTTATGCTTGAACTGAGCACGGAGATAACAATAGTATTCCACACCCACACAGATGGATCCATTTGCAGACCAAAATTTCCACCTCCTCCACATTTGTTGCCAATCTGATGCCGTGCACAGAAACCCCATCTGCATGGCCATATAATGCAGTTCAACCTGTATTACTTTTTTTACAGTGTTAAAGATCATGAGTACTTCTTGTGGGTTGCTGTGAGTCTTTCGGGCTGTATGGCTATGTTCCAGAAGCTTTTTCTCCTGGCGTTTCACTCACATCTATGGCAGGCATCCTCAGAGGTTGTGATGTATGTTGGAAACTAGGCAAGAGGAGTTTATATATCTGTGTAAGGTCCGGGTGAGAGAAAGAACTCTTGTCTGTTGAAGGCTGGTGTGGATGTTGTAATTAATCACCTTGATTAGCATTTGATGGCCCTTTGGCCTCAAGGCCTGGCTTCTTCCTATCTGGGAGAATCCTTTGTTTGAAGGTGTTAGTTGTCCCCGAATGTTTCATGTCTGGAATTTCTGTTTTCAGAGTGTTGTTCCTTATTTACTGTTCTGATTTTAGAGTTTTTTTTTAATACTGGTAGCCAGATTTTGTTCATTTTCATGGTTTCCTCCTTTCTGTTGAAATTGTCCACATGCTTGTGGATTTCAATGGCTTCTCTGTGTAGTCTGACATGGTGGTTGTTAGAGTGATCCAGCATTTCTGTGTTCTCAAATAATATACTGTGCCCAAGTTGGTTCATTGAGTTCTCTGCTATGGCTGATTTCTTTGGTTGAGTGAGTCTGCAGTGCCTTTCATGTTCCTTGATTCATCTTTGGGCATTGTTGCGTTTGGTGGTCCCTATGTAGACGTGTCCACAGCTGCTGCATGGTATGCGGTAGACTCCTGCAGAGGTGAGAGGATACCTCTTGTCCTTTGCTGAATGTAACATTTGTTGGATTTTCGTAGTGGGTCTGTAGAAAGTTTGTAGGCTGTGTTTCTTGTGTAGGCCATGGTGGAGGCTCCTTCCTTAGAGGCTTTTAAGCAGAGGCTGGATGGCCATCTGTCGGGGGTGCTTTGAATGCGATTTCCTGCTTCTTAGCAGGGGGTTGGACTAGATGGCCCATGTGGTCTCTTCCAACTCTACTATTCTATGATTCTATGATTCTATGATTCTTCATCAGCTTCCCTACGCATTCAGTGGTTTACTTGATGTATGGTAAGACCCTTTTTCTCAGAGTGGATCTTTGTCCTTTGTCCTTGCTTGTTCTTGGTCTTGCAGCTCTTCTGATGTCTGTGGTGGAGTATCCATTGGCCTGTAGAGCCCAGTTTAGGTGGTTTAGTTCACCTTGAAGGAGGAGGGGTCTGCAGATTCTTTTTGCACGGACTGCCAGGGCTTTAATTGTGCTTCTTGTCTCTCCTGTATGTACTGTTGATCCTTATTTGATGACCTTTTTCACTATTTGTTCATGAGCAAAAATTCCCTATCTGATCGCTCTACTGCACCCATATTTCAAAGCTCTCCATTCTGCTGCCCGCACCATCACAAAAACAGTATCATGTTTATTTAACTATTTTATTTTATTCAGTATTTTTTGCCATTGTATGAAAAACTATGGCTGAACAACACCGAAATAATATTTTGCTTTCCATTTCTTTCCCTAACAACTCCTACCTGTGTTCGCCTCTTGTTCTTGATGCAACACACTGAGCCGATGTTTTCATTCATCCTTCCCCTCTGACCCCACCAGTGAATATGTGAAATTGGGATGTTTGGGGCCAGCATTTCATACCACCTGAAGCTTCCAAGATGCTTTTAGGAGCAGCCCCAAAGAGCAAAGGAAAGTAATCTGCCTCAGAGAGGCTGTCAAGGTATGAATGATCTCTGCCCTTTAAGAAAAGCAGTAACTGACAAATGAGATTCAACTGCCTAGGGTGAGGGAGGATATACTCCCAGTCTTTCTAGCAATCTAGATATTTGCACTGAAAAAGAACAACTGAAATGATCAGGGACTGGAGCAAGCAAAGGTTGCAAGGAGAGGTCTCAGAGACTTGGGCATTTTAAGTTGAGGGCAGAGGAAAGTCATGTTGGAAGACATGGCAGAAGCATATAAAGTTACGCATAGGATATAGAAAGTACCTAAGGTCAAAGGTCTATGGTGGCTGATGGCTTTCATGTCAGCAAAGTCATGAAACCACCCTGGATTTTAGCCTAAACATTAAAGGAGCTATCAAAGATATCCAGCATAACTTCAATACATCAGAAAGCTTTTTAAAAGTTTCTACAAAAACCTAAAGATGATTCACAAACCCATGATATTGGATGCCATGGAGTAGAATGTTACATTCTCCTCCCCATCTTTCATAATCCTGACATTTTATTTTGTGTCTACACTTACTGGATTAATCTAGATTAAAGATCTCCAGAGCGGCTTTGGTGCAGTTCAAGAGCACTGGCAATCTACATGGCCAACCAGGTTGAGGACATCAGGACTCTGGTGCTGCCTGGCAATTTGTTAGCTCCTCCAGGTTATTATATGGCAGTGGTTCTCAACCTGTGGGACCCCGGTTGTTTTGGCCTACAGCTCTCAGAAATCCCAGCCAGTTTACTGTTAGAATTTCTGAGAGTTGAAGGCCAAAACAGGTTGAGAACCACTGTTCTATGGTATGCCTTCCTCAAAAGTTGCCACACAGTCATTGTGGAGGACCAAGAAAATTCCTAGAGAGGATACTTCTCTTGGAATGTCTTGTTTCTCCAGGGTGACTTTATGGCATACTGTTACCATAAGTCAAGTAATTTAATGGAGGTTGATTGTATCCTCAGTTTCATGTAACTGTTCTCTCGTTGGGAATCTTTCCCTTAGGGATACAAAAGTCTTACTGTATGTGTCAGGCATGGGCAAACTTCAGCCCTCCAGGTGTTTTGGACTTCAACTCCCACAATTCCTAACAGCCTGATGTTAGGGATTGTGGGAGTTGAAGTCCAAAACACCTGGAGGGCAGAAGTTTGCTCATGCCTGGTATATGTCATTTTAGTGATAAATGAGCTGAATCCTCAAGTTCATTTCCAGAGACATCTTCCATTTCCATTCTGTGCTACTTCATGAAGGCCTTTTTCCTGGGGCAAGATAGATGATACAAGGGCATCTTGGTGATGGCATCCAGCCTCTGAAACTCCCTTCCTTGGTAAACTAGAGTAGCCTTCTCTTTGCTATTGGCAGGTAAAGATATATTCCTAATTATCATAATAGAAATTTATACTTAAATGTTTGAAACAGAAAACATTTATGAAGGTGATGTAATGTTATAAAATTCTTTTTAAGCATGTTAAGTGTACGTTTGAAATGGCTTTGATATTTTTAATACTTTGATTCCATGTGTTTTATTGGAATACTGTATCCAGTTCTGGGCACCATGAGTTAAGAAGGGCATTAATAAACTGGAATATGTCCATTGAAGGGCAACTAAAATGGTCAAAAGTTTGGAAACCAACTCATATGAGGAGTGACTTAGAGAACTGGGTATGCTTAGTTTGGAGAAAAGGCAGTTGAGCTTGAATTTAATAGTTATGCTTAAATAATTGAGAGGATATAATATTGAGGAGGAGCCCCCGTTAGCACAGCAGGTTAAACCACCGAGCTGCTGAACTTGCTGACCAAAAGGTTGGTGATTTGAATCCAGGGAGCAAGGTGAGCTCCCGCTGTTAGCCCCAGCTTCTGCCAATGTAGCAGTACTCCATGCAGTCATGCTGGCCACATGATTTTGGTGATGTCTAGGGACAATGCCAGCTCTTCGGCTTAGAAAGAGAGATGAACACCAACCCCCGAGTCAGACATGACTAGACTTAATGTCAGGGAAAAACCTTTTTATATTGAGGACTGGATTACCCTTTGGTCTCTTCTAACTGTGATTCTATGATTCTAAGAAACTGAATTTCTTCTGGCCAACAAATTGAATTTATTTCCATGTCTATTCTGGGAGGTAAGACATCAAGTAATTCAAGTAAAACTGTTTTTTACGTCTAGAAGTAGAATTTCTTACCTCTCCTGAATTTTAACATGCAATCTCAGAGTTTATCTATAAACATTTTAGAACTCAAAAAAAGCAGAATGTTAACTGTGAAGAAACAGTTACTAAGCCAGATTGCCCTCAAGTGTCTGGTGGTTGTCAGGCCTCAGGATTTGCTAAAATGCAAATAGCGCTTGAACACCAGACATTACAGTATCAGTATTGTTTGTTAATCTGCTTAATTAATTATCCGGCATTGTACTGGATTTCCTAGAGCAGGCTAGAAAGTGCAGCTGGAAAGACAGAAGAGAGAGAAGGGAGCTGATGTCACAGTGAGAAGCAATTTCACATTTGTTAATGTAAATGCAACTTCACTGTCTCAAAGTTTAGGCATAGCTTCTGGCACCTAGGACGGAAGCACAGCGCGGCTGAAGCAGGAGGTACTAATTAAGGAAAGCAGCTATAGAGAGTGACAGGCTTTGACACAGCATGAATACCAACTTGGCCGTCTGAGCTCCCCAAGAAGACTGTAGCTTGGCTGAGTGACATCTAGCGGGTGTTTCTCACATGGCAAGCAAAAGGTATATCTATGGACAAAAGGTTTTGCTATAGCAATCAGTTTCTATGCTGGGTTATTGTGAGTTTTCTGTGCTGTATGGCCATGTTCCAGAAGCATTCCAGAATGCTTCTGTAACTTGGTCATATAGACTGGAAAACTCATAACAACCCAGTGACTCCAGCCATGAAAGCTTTTGACAATAAAGTTGTCTGCACTGCTTTTGTTTCTAAAACTTAGGGTGCATCTGCTCTGTAGAATTAATGCAGTTTGACAGCACTTTAACTGCTATGGCTCAGTGCAATGGAATAATGGGTGTTATAATTTTACAATTCCTTTACCCTTTTCTGCCAAAGAGTATCAGTGCCCCATGAAACTACAAATCCCAGGATTCCATAACATTGAGCCATGGCAGTTAAAGTGAGGTCAAATTCAATTAATTCTAAAGTGTAGATGCATCCCCAAACTAGATAAGAATTTTACTTATTCCCACTTTTTGGTAGTTTCTTTTGGTTCCAGCCACAACTTTAACGCACACAATTTTCTGGTGTTTATCAAATAGTGTGGTTCATAATGATACTACATTTCAAGGTAATAAGGTTCCCTGGCTTGTGATATGGCTATGAAACTAAGTAGAAATGTGCCAACCTCCTCATATCCCTTCCCAGTTTATCTCCAGATGTGTTTCCACTTTGCAGTTTTTCCTCCTGCGTCTTCCCTGGTGCCTCTTACATTTAACTTCCCAACCTACATTGCTAGCAAGAGGCCCACAAATGAACCAGAATGGTCTGCCTTTTTACTGAACAAGAAACATCAAGAAGCGATATTAAACAGCGCTGCACAAATTGTCCATATTACTGCTTTAGCCTAATGGTCTTCTTTCTCAGCTACTGGGATCAGCACTGGTTAAAAAGAGCAATAAAAAGGCAGGCATGAGATTTTTCTTATTAGATTTTCTTAGCCAGAGCTTACACATGTTACTTTTGGGGACTACTAGTATGCACCTGAAGAAGTTAGCTGTATTCCACAAAAGCATATGCCAGTAAAATGTGTTGTTTTTAAAATGCCCTCAAGGTTCTTTGTTGTTCTTGCTGTAACAAATTGCAATCTATTTCACATTACATAAATGTGGCACCTTGATACCACTTTAACTGCTATGGAATTCTGAGATTTATACTTTTGTGAGATATAAATAATTATTTCCTTGGTAGCGTGTGAGTCCTACACTGAAGCACAAACCCCACGACTCTGTGGGATAGCGCCATGACTGCTAGAGTGGCATTAAAGTGTTATAATTGCATTTTGAGACCAACCCTCTGTAAACTTGTTCAGCTTCAGCTTTCAGAACTGTCTATACTGGATGGAAGTAAAAATTCTAAAAATAACTCTTCATAGCTTCCTTCTTAAACTGTAAAGGACAAAGCAGGTGGGGCAAATCAATGAAGGCTTCTATTACGTAACCTATGCCAAATAAAATATTAGGGGCAGACCTCTATGACAGCAACTTAGTCTAGAAGGGCCCTTCCAGACATGGGTAAATCCCTTTCCCATCTCCCAACGTGCCATTTTGACATGCCAGGAGCTTCCCACAGAGAGGTCTATGCATGCAGTCAAGTCCCTTGGGTAAGTTTTGGGGAGAAATAGAGGGCTGGGAGGGGAGGTTGGGGGTGCCATCTTGCTCCTTCGAGCTCCAGGAGGCCAAAGAACCAGTATCACTGACCCCGGGATTGTGGCCAATGGAGTCATTCTGCAAAGGCCCAGCACCTCAACAGATCCAAATCTTTCAGTATGGCCCATCACTGTGGGGTCCCCAAAAATTGGCAACAGTAAATGTTTTCTGAATGTCATCTAGTGGCTGTTTTAGACATTTACACAAATTGGTTGTACAGTGTGTTTACAATGGACTCTGCAGAAGATGCTTTAGCTGTAGTTCATAAAAGGGAAATCAATCTGTTTAACAAGCCTTGCAAATACCAGTTTGTTGTCAGTAAACATTTGATTTCTATATCTATTTTATACACAGGAGGTCATACAAAAAATTCTCAGGTCAAAAGAGTTCGCGAATGAAAAAAAATTAAGAAATCATATTTGAATGTACTTGCTGAAGAACTATTCTAAAAGAGTAGTTTGTGTCGAGGGCACTGCCCAAAGAGGTAACTGACAGCCGGCTTCCAGCATATTTTCATTGAAAATCTCTACAATAAAAGGGAGAGTTCAGATGTGTGTCTTCTTTTGTTCTTTCTAGAACTTCCTAAGTTTGCTGAGCTTTCAGAATCCAGCCATTCAGAGGTTCTAATTACAGGTTAGTACACTAAATTACAAATAAATTAGTGCTCCATTTCAACAGTGGTATACTCCAGTAGCAGGAAATTACCCAAATTAGATTCAGGTAGTGACATCCATCACTAGATGGAAAGACTGTAGCTTAAACAAGATTTAGTACCACCCTGCAGTAGCTAATATCCACAGCTGCAGCAGCAGAAAGGCAGGCTTCCTGTATTTGCACACACAGTAATTTTGACAGTGTTAGGGTGGCTGCCTTTGCCAAGACATTCAGCTGCACTGTTGATTATTTAAGCAATGGGACATGACAGGTGGCGGATTTCTGAAAGATGACTGCACACCTTGAGTGCCAATTGGGAAGCACAAGGCTGACGGCTTGTAGAGACTTAGTGGTCTTGTAAAATGATACTAACACCCTAAACAATAATTACAACAGTAGAAACTGATGTGGCATCACTTTTTTGTCCACTTGCAAAACGCAACCGGCAGTTAAAGGTCTGCAGTGCAGACATGCCAAAATGTGGTGTCAAATTGCACGCTCATGTTTCCAAATAGAATAGGAAGCATCTATAAATGTTTGCCTGAAGATGAAATGAATATCAAGTACATATTTCATACCTAGGGAATTGATGAGCAACTTTTGGCTCTCCTAATGTTTTAGACTTTAGCAACAAATAATCTAAAGAAGCCAAACATGAAGAATTCTGGGCACTTTGGTTCAACTACAACTTGGAGCAAGGGTAATAAGTATGTAGCCCTCCCAGTTCTGTTGTACTCCCATATTGCAGCAGTTCTAAATAGTATAGTCTATCATGAATACTTCTGTTTGCTGAGCTTTCAGAATCCAGCCATTCAGAGGTGCTAATTATAGGTTAGTACACTAAATTACAAAGAAATTAGTGTTCCATTTCAACAGTGGTATACTCCAGTAGTAGGAAATTACCCAAATTAGATTCAGGTCATGACATCCATCACTAGATGGAAAGAATTGTGAGATTCTCAACATCTTGAGAATTTCAAAGTTCCCAACACTCCTTTAAAGGTTTGAACAAAGAGGATCAAATCAGCCCAAATGTTTCCCTTTACACTTAACCCAGGAAGGAGAAGAGGCGAACCTATGCAGAGCCAAGGGTGTATGTAACACATTCATAACCCAGTTCCATTTAGGCTTGCCTTGTCTTCTAATCTAGCTTGTACTGAAAGCTTTGATAACTTACTTTTATGAATTGCACTTCCAAGAACTCTAGGGCCAGCGTGACCAGTGCTGGAAGATGCCAAGTATTGTTATACAAAAAGGTGAGGGAGGTGTTCATGTAAGCAGATCAACCAGGAAACCAGTGGACGCTTCACTTCCAATACTCTATGGTATATAATGGCATAATAAATGTGTAACCTTCCAAATATTGTTGATCTTAAATTCTCATGATTATACCCTCCAGCATTTTAGAGATGAAAATTTGAATGTCTATGGCCAAGTAAGATGGCTAAAATTAGTAATGAGAAAGAACACATTAAGGTAGGAGAAGGAGCAGCAGTTGGCTTTTGTGTGAGCCTATTGAGAAGGGCCAGATTCTGCCCCCTCCTCTTTTTCCTACTGAGTTAACTGACTAGAAACTACTTTTGAGTTTTGAACTCAGTGTGCAGTAAGTTGATGACAAAAGGAAAAAAAGTCAAAGGAGAAGAGAGAAGCTGACATTTTAAAAGCAGCTGAAAAAGTGGGATAACTGAGGATTAACTGTAACAATTCCTGCCATATCAGGACAAGTGGAGTCTATGATGACTGCCTATGTTGTCAAAGGCTCATGGGAATCATAGTCCAACAATGTCTGGAAGGTCACACATTTCATATTCTGAGCATGGAATGTCCCCAGATCTCGTAAGAAGTAAAACGTAATAAAAAAAATTCTGTGACTTTTTTCATAAAGTGTGGATTTCAAATCAGAAGTCTAATTCCAATAGCTCATCCAACCAAAGTAGATGTATTGAATCCAGGGGATTTACATGATTTTCCTTCAGCAATTGATTCAATGGCTTTTCTCAAGTTGAGAATAGCACTTGGATTTAGACCAGAGTTCCCACTGATGAGGATAATAAACAACTTCATTAATGAATGCCCTGTATTAAAAGAGAAGAGCAAATCTTTCTGCAAACACTGCCTTCTGGCTGGATGGCTACCAAGTTGACTCACTCTTCCAGGAAATGGAAGAGGACGGCAAAAGGCCAATCAGCCAGAGAGAGTAATTTCTTTTAAAAGCCCATTAGCAGTCACACTGTAGCATAATTTCTATGCTTTCGGCTAGAAATAACATATTCATTTTTGAATCTGTCATGGTTTTAAAAGGTACATCATTTGCATGTTAGACAGCATAAAATATGTATTATGGAAGCAGATTTCTGACAGAATAGAATTAAGTTATGTTATGCAAACTGTAAATATTAGTTCTGACTCTGTTTGCAGCTAAGGCAAACCTTGCAATGAAGTAATTGGTGTGTTTGAATTCAATTTTTTAACGGAAACCTTAATAGCTGGTAGAAGAGTGTTCAGTCCATGCCTCTGAGAGTGTGAGTATGTACATCAAATGAAGCAGGCGACTAATAAAAAGGTGAAGATCCATTTATCCCCCCATCTCACATATTTCAGCTAAAAAATGGATTCATTAAAAAGCACGTCATTGTTATGAGGATTAATGACATGACAAGGATAAAGGGCCTGGTCTTCAAGTGGTTCTTGAAGTGAAATAGAAAAGGCCTGGGATAAGTCTATCAATAACAAGAGCAATAATTTCAATAAGTGATGAAAGTTTTAATCCTAAGTCTTTATCAGATAGCCAGATCAACTCATCCATGTAAACCAAGGCTATGAATGCTGTAGCCCTCCAAACCCTAATGGAATCCAAATTCCACCACTAATACCTGCTCAACTGACCAGTTGTAAGGTGTGATGGGAGTTGTAGTTAAATATTTCACAGAGCAATATCCTCACACACATCCAGCTGAGCAATACTTGAGGGTTTTTTTCCTCATGAAATATTCATTTCCTAGCATAACTATAATATTATGGAATTATAGACTTTTTGACAGGCTCACCAGCCTGTGCCGAGCTGTGGCACAGGCTGGTGAGCAGCCTGCTGCAATAAATCACTCTGAGTTCGAGGCCAGCCCGTGGCGGGGTGAGCACCCGTCAATTAAAAAATAAAAAAATAGCCCCTGCTCGTTGCTGACCTAGCAACCCGAAAGATAGTTGCATCTATCAAGTAGGAAATAAGGTACCACTTATAAAGTGGAGAGGCAAATTTAACTAATTTGATCAAATGTGTAGAGTGTTAAAGTATATGTAGAGAATTGATTTGAACATTTTGGAGGGGAATTGTCAGGGTATTGTGTATTGTGAAATGTTAAAATCAATCTGGATTCAGCAATTATGGAGTTAATGAGAGTCTGCTATGATTGATGTATCACAGGACCAATGGGGTCAAGTGTGTTTTGATCGGGACTTACTATCTTGGTTCCTGTGGAATGCAGGGGAGTTAGTTTTCTGTGTAGGGCGGAGAACAGCGATGAGCAATGTGCTGTGTGTGTGCATGGTGCTTTCGGCAAGCACTCATGGAGGAGAAAGGACTGAATTTGCTCTGTCTGTAAATAGATCATGTAAATAAAGTAAATCAACAGTTGGACTTCGTCTGCTGGAGTGAGTTTATCCAGTGCTGTTTTCCACATGGGGAAACAGTCTGGAGAGAAGGAGGTGAATTTTTGGATTTCACTCTGCTATCCATCATCCCCGCTGACATATTTTAATGTATTATATGTTGTATGATTTTATGTTTATTTGTTTTAAATGTATTTATGTGATTGTATTTCATAGTGTATTGCTGGGCTTGGTCCCCATGTGAGCCACCCAGAGTCCCTTCGGGGAGATGGGGCGGGATATAAGAATAAAGTTATTATTATTATTACAGTAGTCCAACAGCTCTGACATTCCATATGCAGAGATTGTAGGAAAATCAGACATAGTCGGTGTTATAAGGAGTGCATGTACAAATTCAGATAAAATATAACAAAGGAACCACAAATGGAGCCCTAAGGATATCAGTATTCGTCGGCAAGTGTGCAGGTTTGTGGATTTCTGATTTCCTTCTTGAACATTGATGGCTGGTGCAGAAGAAAAGGCAGGATGCACAGCTTTATGAACATTTCTCTTTCCAGCTCCCAGCTTTCAATGACTTCAATAGAATTTTCTGTATATGAAGCATATACAGAAATGATGGCACAAAAGACCTACTTTTCCCCATCCTCTTGCAAATAAAGACATGACACAAGTTTCCAAAGATTTCAGAAATGACTACAATTAAGGCCTGAATGGCCTTATCACTCATGCAGGCTGCACAGCTTCACATCACGGTAAGGAGAGAAAAGTGCTATCATTACAAGCAGACCTATGGCATCATGCAGTTCGGGAATGTTTCAGAAGCCCTTTTACACTGATGAACTCACAGCTGTTGACATTCTTCAAGGCCTTCACAACTGATATGGATGCTTTTTAGTCACAAAATGCTGGATGACTGATTGACTGGAGTGGTCTGCTGAGCATTGCTAAAAGAGAAAAAGAAATAACTTCTGAGAAAGCACCTGCTGAACAAAGAAGACGGTGCTTTCTTCTGCTTCACATCTGCTGGAGAGCCTTCCATCCAGAGGGGACCAATTTAACAGTGATATCTGTATCTATATATAGACAGAAATATGAATAATATCATTGTTGTTAATTTTATCAAGTCGTTTCCACTTACGATAACCCTATGAAAGAGAAACTTCTAAGACACTCTGTCCTCAACAGTCCTGCTCAGGCCCCCAAGCTATCCACCTATAATGCAGTTTTCTTCTACTACTGCCTTCAGAATATGTCCTCCCATGAATCTCCAAAGGACAATACCCTCAATTTATTCATTTTGGTTTCTAGAAAGAGTTAAGGCTTAATTTGCTCTTGAGTCCATGTATTGGTTGTTTGTTAGCCTGCACACCTAGGAAATATCCTCCAACACCACATTTCAAATGGGTTGATTTTTTTTTTTGCTTCCTTTCACAGGCATACATAGCACACATGCCTGCTCCCTCTTCCTTATGACAGTCTTTCAAATATTTATACATGGCTATCATGTCTCCTCTCAACCTTCACTTCTGCAGGCTAAACATACTCAGTTCTTTAAGATGCTCCTCATAGGGCATGGTCTCCAGACCTTTGATCATTTAGTTGTCCTTCTCTGGACATCTTCCAGCTTGTCGAAATCTCTTTTGAACTGTGGTACCCAAAACTGGACACAGTATTCCAGGTGAGGTCTAACCAAAGCTGAATAGAAAGGCACCATGATTTCCCTTGATCTAGACACTATACTCCTTTTGATGCAGCCCAAAATCCCATTGGCTTTTAAGCTGCTGTATCACACTGTTGGCTCAGTATTGAGGTCCTTCATGCCAATACTTCACACAAAAATGGACTACAGACTAGAGCTTTGGAAAAAGTTGCTTTTGAGCATGACAACTCCCATAATCTCCATTCTAACATGGCCACTGGAGAAGTATGGGAACAATCATCCAGAAAAGCAACTTTTCTGTGATCTACTGCAAGCTACCATGAATGTTATTCCTGTTGCTGTTGCAGCACTTCTAGCTATGAAAATAGTATTTCTCTATTGACTAATACTACTGATGGTGATGACAATTATAATTGTTGAATGCACAGAGCTTTGTCTGATGTCCACAGTCACACTCCTGAGGCCCAAATCTTACATTAGGTAAACATTAGGTTACATTGTTCATGATGGTATTCTGTGGTACTCTCCCACACATAGCCAGTCATGTAAAAATCACATCAAAAGGATGATATCAATATCACAAGGATGCCAGCCTGGATGAAAAGAACAGCAGTGATACCAAACTTACAAGTGATTCTTTTGCAATGCACTTAAGTATGGAAAGGATCTGTGGAAGGGTGGCAAACAGCCATGTTCCTGCAACCTAAGCAATGAACCATAATTCATGTGATAAGAGTTTTTTGCTTTGTTTTGTTGCAGGTTGAGTGTCCCTTCTCTGAAATTCCTGGGACCAGAAAGATGGAGATATCTTGGAGACTGGAACCATGTATAAACATGGAATTCATCTATGTTTCATATAGACCTTATAGACATAGCCTGGAGGCAGGCCTGTAGCGAGGGGTGGGGGGGTTTAGGGGTTCAACCCCCCCCCCCCGAAATTTTTCAGGTTATAAAAAAAACCTGGTTTACTCATGAATTTTAACTGGTTAACCAAATCCCCATGCTAAGTCTATGAGACACAAAACATTAAGAGTCCCTCCAGGCACTATTTCAAGCAGAGATTGACAGGTTTGTAGCGGGGAGGGGTGTGTGCTAGGGGTTAACCCCCCCCCCCCCCCCAAAATTTTCAAAACCCCTCCGGAAATTTTTTTCTGGCTATGGCCCTGCCTGGAGGTTTTGTTTTGTTTTTGTTTTTTTTGCAATACTATTAACAATCGTGTGCATGAAACAAAATTTGTGCACATTGAATCATCAGAAAGAAAAGATGTCACTATTTCAGCTACCCATGTATATTATTTGGGAGTATTGTATATTTTGGAATTCTGGATAAGGGTGGCTCAAATTGTACAATATTTAATTGAATTAAGAGCACAGAAACTGTCTTATATTGAGTAAGATCATTGCTCTTTCTACTTCAAACTATCTGCTGGTAGCTTTTCTCCAGATTTTCAGACAGAGTTCTGTCTCAATCTTATTTTAAAGTACTGGGGATTAAATCTGTGGCCTTCTTTATGTAAAACATATCACATATCACTAAGGTAAGGTCCCCTTCTAATCCTTTCACTTAGATTTCCTTGTTCCTTAAAATAACTGCATCCTACCAGGCTATATTCAGAAACAGATAGCACCACGCTACACTTGTTTGAGTGAAGTATCCCATCAGATTAAAGAAAGCCAACAACTAAGAAGGCATGTTGGGAGCCAAGCAGCTCCTTCATTCTGTCATAGCAATATTAATCTCTCACATCAGTGCCAGCAATAGCCACCTGCTCTGACCATTAAAATTTGATAATGTTCCATGGTGCTTCTTCCAGTTTACATTGGTACAAGCGAGATGAGAATGTCATTACAGTTTGATTTTCTGTCCCTGTGACCAGACTGTTTATTTTAGCATAGAATATATAGAGGAAAAGCTGTGCTGTGTAAGGTTGACTCAACTTTTGCCCCTTTCTGCTTTTCAAATATCTAACGCTGGGGGAAGAGCATTGTGTTTGCTTTGGCAACAAAAGCTGGGAGTTCCGTTTCTTTAAAATTATGGTAAGATTTAGTGTTATCTTAATGTGTTAGCAAGAGTAGCCTGAATTATTTTTAGCAGGAAGCACAGTATGTGCTAATGAATAATAAAGGCTACGTGGAAGAACATTATTAGCTTCCTTGCAACAGCTCCTGTTTTAGCCAATTTTCTCTTTTATTAATATGCTAGTAATTCATAAGTATTTCATATACAATTCCAACACGGACTGGCGGAAATGAATCAGAACTGTCTCCTGTTCAAAGCACTGACATTTGGGAAACTGAAAGCCTGTGTATCAGGGTAATCCTTTCTGTTGTTGTTTTTATATACCTTTCAGTCAACTTTAATGGACAACCCTATTAGAAGACTTTCTTGATGAGATTTAATCACTGCCTTCTTCTTAGGCCAAAAGAATGTTGAGTCAGAATTTGAATCCAGATCTTCCAGAGTCTTATGATCAAGCCACTACACCATACTGGCTTTCATAGTCCCCTGTAAGTACAAATTCTACAAATTGTAGAAAGCAGAGTTTTAATTATCCTTCATCTCAAAAACCTTTTGGCCAAAAGAAGAGATAGAAATGTTTTAAATCAAACAACCTAAACAAGCATTCCAACCCGCTCAATACATGACATCATAAAACACCTTACCTTGGACACAGATGTAGTGGTTGCAGGTGGATTTCTGATTTTTGGAACAGTGAGTCCACCCCAAGATGCTAAAACATATGCCTAAGAGAGGTTCAGCATCTTATATAGTTTATTTAAAGTTCAGACTACATTAGTCCCACCTTATTGGCAATTTTGCTTTCTGTGTTTTCAGTTACATGGCCAAGTTGCTAAGATAGTTAATGACTGTTGCTGCTGATGGAATGTGGCCGGTAACCACAGACGGAAGTAAGATAGAAAAAACTATGCTACTGTTGCTGATAGTGGTGACTCCCACCCTTGAAAAAGTGCAGTCCCTGGAGAAATGAAAGATTCCCACACCCCTTCAAAAATGAGAGCCCAGCAATAAGTCCATCTAGACCAGTGGTTCTCAACCTGTGGGTTCCCAGGTGTTTTGGCCTACAACTCCCAGAAATCCCAGCCAGTTTACCAGCTGTTAGTATTTCTGGGAGTTGAAGACCAAAACATCTGAGGACCCACAGGTTGAGAACCACTGATCAAGACCAATATTTATTACAGTCAGCACTCCACATTCACTAAGGTTAAGGATATCAGACCAAAATCAAAGTTAGAAAAACATGAATAAAAATGCTATTTCCCCCCCTGAGAGAACATCTCTCTAGGAATTTCAAGGTACTCCAGTGTGATTCAACTCCTACTAGAATAATTTTGGATGACCTACAAATGCCTAGAAAAATGTTCTTTCTGGGTTCTCCAGCATGACCCCCATTGAAAGTTGACTACAGAGTCATGCTAAAGCAGCTAGAGATTCCTAGGAAAAACATACTAATCAAATCCATGAATAATCAAATCCACAAAACTGAAACCTACAAATGTGCAAGGCCAATTGCAATGTAATAATTCAACTAAACTGAGGCTGCCACCATTTGGATATATCATAAGATGACTCATTGGAAATGATAATAATTCTCAGTAAAGTGGGAAGCAATAGGATGAAAGGGAGACTGCATTACCAGTGATTCAGTCAGAGCCCTGAGTTTACAGGACCCATCAGTTCATGACGGGGAATCTTAGAGGCCTTTCAGTCACGGAATCATTGTAAATATGACCTGAATGCAAATAAGAACTACAAAATTCAAGAAGGGTATTGCCAAGCTACAATGTATCCAGAGAAGGGTGATCAAAATGATCCAAGGTTTGGAAGCCAAGCTCTGTGAGGAACAGGGAGCTGGGTATGTTTAGCTTGGAGAAAAGAAAGCTGACAATGGACATGATAACAATGTTCAAATATTCAAAAAAATCATATTGAGAAGGGACAAGCTTGTTTTCTGCTGCTCTGGAGACTAGGACACAGAGCAATGGATTCTACTTGCAGGAAAGGAGATTCCACCTACATGTTAGGAAGAACCTCCTGATGGTAAGAGCTGTTCAGCTGTGGACTTGGCTACCTCACAGGGTGGTGGTCTCCTTCTCTTGAGGCTTTTAAGCAGAGGCTGGATAGACATCTGTCAGGAATGCTTTGATTGTGTGTTTCTGTATGGCGGTAAATTGGACTGGATGGCTATCATATTCTTTTATTTACTTATCATTGCCTATATCCTACCCCTCAGTAGCCATGACAGCCATGAAAGGGGCTTGTAACAGTTTTACAATATGAAAAAGAATAAAAGCCAACATAAAAAATTCCAACAATGAAACATTACAATGGACACAACAGGAGGTGGTTTGCACAATGTGAAGACACACTATAAATCAAGTGATCACATTATTAAAACAATTCTTTTCAGAAGGGTAATTGCATGACATAATAAAATTCCAAGTTATGTGACTAAAGGTCAAAATAGAGAAGGCACTGTTTGTTTGTTTGTTTGTTTTTTTGTTTTTTTGTAGTATTTCTGTATCACTTCCCAGCTAACAAGTGTTCCTGAGGTGGTAAACAAATAAAACCAATTAAAATAATTCAAAGATGAAGTATTTCAAAACACATAAAATACTCTTTTAAAAACTTTTTAAAGTCATCTAAAAACAATGACAGAATCCAGTTTTAAAACAATTAAGCAGCAATTTCCAGCACTGAGTGCCATGTGGAACAGCACTGGATTTGCTGCCCATCAGAGGCTTAAACAAAATGGGCCCATTGTAACTTCTTTGTGCAGGGAGTTCAAGAGTCAGGGTGCTGCTACAGAGAAAGCCATAGAACATGTGCCCACTAACCTAACTTTATGAGATCTACTCTCCCCCCTTCCCCCCAAAAAAGTGGAGCTGTTGCACCAAACAAAACTGGGCATAGGTGCTCCTGTCCATGACAACCACTTGACTTTCCATGAGCACCCCCAAGTTACGAACCTAATCTTCAGAAAGAGTGCAACCTCATCCAGAACAAGCTGCAATCCCAGGCTGGTTTTCTTGTTGTCCAATACCACTTCTGTCTTGTATGGATCAAGCACCAATCTGTTCACCCACATCTAGTTTTTCACTACATCTAGACAATGATTCAGTACTCTCACAGCTTCCTTGGTATCACTTGTAAAGGAGAGATAGAGCTGAGTATCATCAGCATAGTTATGACACCCAGTCCCAAAGCTTTGAGTGATCTCTCCCAGAAGCTTCATGTAGATGTTGAAAAGCATAGGGGATAGTGTTGACTCCTGTTGAATCTTACAGGTTAATAGTCCAAAGGCTGAACAACAGTCTACCAGCACTATCCCCTGGAAACCTTCATCCAAGAAAGACCGAAACCACTGCAAAGCAATGTCTCCAAATCCCAAATTAGTGAAGTGATCCAGAAGGATGTCATAACTAATGGTAGCCCAACATGTTTGTGATCTTACTTGCTTACCACAAAGTACAGAATTAGCTATGCAAGGGGATGCAGAAGCTATTCAGAAAGATGAAGGAACTTTGAGTGCTGTGGAAACAGGAAGGTAAAATATTAATCTCTGCAATGTCCCAAAAAGGAAATATATATAGGAAGGTTTCAAAAGATTTCTGCACTTTTATATTTTCATTGGAAACATTGAGGGTGGAAGTACAATAATAGTAATTTGGTCATGTCTGAGAATGTCATGTGACCAGACTCTCTGGTAAGCCAGCTGACCTTGTAGTTTAGTATAAGAGTTGTCATGCTGTGGTAAAGATGGTTGCGAAATTTATAAATTGTACCAAAGAAGAACATTATTGTGTCATATGCTTTTTGTGGGCAGAAGGTGTGTCGGAAGCACAAATTCAGATCTGCATGTGCACTCAGCATGGGGATTAAGTTTTGTCTTGTAGAGTCATTTATGAATGGATTGAAATGTTCGAAAATGGCTGCACTCATGTAATGGATGCAGGGAGCTCCAGACATCCAGCTATAGCCATGACCACAAGGAATGAAGAAAGAACTCTGGAACTGATTCACGTCATTGCATCAGTGGCTACATGCTCAACCATAAAACATTTGTTGCAGATGGCATTAAAAGGTTAGTATGACGCTAGGAAAAGTGCATCACAAAGGATGGTAATTATGTAGACAAGTGAGGTAATTTATTTTTGAAATCCTTAATAAATAGTTTTTAAAAGTGGGAAAACATTTTGAAGAACTCTCATACATATACATGTACATATGGCTGTATCATGATGTGTGGTTCCATTTACTGTCATGGAAGCATCTTGTGGAATATGAAGTTGGCCATTTGGTATGTCATGAGTGCTCTCTGAGAAGGTAATTCTAAGTGCTCTTTTGTAAACTGCAATTCAAGAATCCATAGGATGGAATGATGACAATTAAAATGGAACCATAGTGCTATAATTGCATAATGTGAAAGGGCTCCTGATCATGCCAAGCTATGGTAAACTGGTGGCTCCCACTCTGGGCTTTACAATTGAAAAAAGCTATCTATAGGGCTAAATGATACCAAGGACAGGAAGGTCAATAAATAAATAATTGGCTCAGAGAATGGTGTTAAGAACCAACAGCAGCCAAAGAAGAAAACAGATGCCAAAGGACATTCCATGAATACAAATATCTGGCTAGGAGACTGTTTTCCTGTCTCTCTAGTAATTTGTTCAACTGGGTCAAATATGCTCTTTTGAAAAGGGTAATGAAAATTAAACATTTGGTGCAGCCATGCACTAGGAAAAACACTGTATAGCTGCTACAGCAGCTTTTAGAAACTAGTGGAGATTCCTTTTCTCTTATTTCCCTTTTTGAAGAAAACTACATAAAGATTTCCTCCCACTTCTACCAATGTAGATGTATTTGTGGACAGCAGTAGGAATCCTCTTTGACTTATCTCTTTAGAGGAGTACTTGACATGTGTCAGACATATCACAACCAAGTAGAATTCCTCAGTTTCAAGGAAATGTCAAAGAGGTTCCTCTATTGAAAATAATCAATGTCTTTGACGGATAAAAAGAGGGAACATGGTGACATATTTAAATGCATCCTGACAGCTTTTTTGCAGTAGTTTTTGCTGTCAGTCTATAGAAGTTGACTTTTCACTGGCACCTAGGAGAAAGGATTTATTGTACGGTACCAAGCTTTCCAATTTTTTTTACAGAAAATGGTAGCAGACTGACACATTTTCCTACTTTTTATTCACTGTTAATTATCTTTTAAATACTTCATTTTATTATTCATTTGATATCATTGTCAGTATTTTCCTTCTCCAAATCATGTTATGGTCCCCTAAAAGAATGTCTGCCCCCCTTTAGTTTTCTTCTAATCGCTGACTATGGGAATGCTAATTTGGAGGCTGACGTTGCCACCTAAGTTACTTGCTGATAGCTCCACATTAAGATTGGTATTTGAATTCTAACCTAAGCTCATCCCCTCTGCTCTTCAGAGACAGTGCAGACAGTTGAAAGAGATTATTAATATATTGATTTTTGAATATCCAGGTGACACTGACTACCTAGGCAGGAAGAAAGTGTTCCATGATTCATTTCATTTGAACATTTCTATATAAAATTCAGTTTTAATATATTCCTATGACTTTCTAACACCCCAATCCAACACATTTTTCTTGTGAGGGCAGCAGACATGCCCAGGATGAGGAATATGTGGGTCCCAACACATACGCAGTGGTTCGACCTTGTCTGCCCTTAGTCTGCCATGCTTACCAGTAAAGCTGAATACTGAGGTGAAAGGGCTGGGATGAAAAATCATCACTATGTTTGGATTGAAATATAGCACAGGGTGGCGGAGTATGAATTTTGGAGGGAGGTGAAGTGTCTTAAGAGGGTTACATAAGCTTCTCCTAAGCAGTGATAAGGGCGTCTTTCCCCCTTTGTAGTTCCTTTTCACCACAGACTAATTCTAATTGTTCTAGGATATCTGGCAAAAAGCAAGAAGGGTTACAATCTCCCCGCAGAATTCCCCATACAGACATTCCATAAGAGCGATTAAAATCTTTGGTTTGAGCTTGTTGGATTTCTCAAAATTCTAGAGATATTATTCTTCTTTCATTTTACTCTTGAAGGAAGTAATGAGAAATTTTAACACTTTTTTTTCCAGCTACTGCAAAGCGTTCAAAATTGTGCACATGAGCTATTGAACATAAAATAATAAACAGGATTTTTCTGTGCAGAAAATTGTACTTGACAGTATACTAGTTTGGTTACGTACATTCATTTTGCCAATAGAGTACAGTGGAACTGGGTTTGATTCCAAGGCCCTCTACAGATGTCAAAATTCATGAATGCTCAAATCCCATAACATGCAATGGCATAACAAAATGGTGTCTCTTATATAAAATAACAGAATCAAAATTAGCTTTTTGAATTTTTTAAAATAATATTTTCAAGCTGTGGATTGTTTAATAGCCTGCTGTAATGTCCCCTGACTCCATTCCTTCTCCCACAGCTGACCTTAAGAACCAGCTTCCAGTTCAGGCAAAGAAGGTCTGTTCAGCTTCTAATCCAGGCTCAAGGGTGATGATCTTTCCACCTTTCTACTACCAGAGATAAGGCTGTAACAAGGACAAGTCATAAGTGTCCTGGTTCTGAATATTGCAGCCTCACTTGCTGGCAGAAGTGAGGCAAAAATGTCATTCTCCTTGTGCCCTGAACAGACCTTTGTCATGCAATGTAGCTGTTGGAGTTGAATTTGCATACTTTTCAATAAGATTATGGATTCTAGCAGAATGCTGATCAGTTACAGATGGACTGGATGAGGGCGAACAAATTGAAATTGAATCCAGACAAGACAGGGCAGGCCCGTAGCCAGGATTTTGTTTCGGGGGGGGGGGGGGGGGCTGAGATTTTGTTTCCGGGGGAGGGGGGCTGAGTCTGAGTGGGAGAGGGTCTACCCTAGTAAACCTTTTGTATCATTATCCCAATACCCCCAGCATATGGGATATATTGAGCGTGGTGATCAGATCATGATATGAATAAACATAACAGTTTAAATAATAAATGTAAGGCCTTCTCATGGATCACCCTGAGAATTTCTGGGGGGGGGGGGGCGGTGGCGGGCTGAAGCCCCTCAAGACCCCCCCCCCGGCTACATGCTTGAGACAGAGGTCCTCCTGGTCAGTCGTAGGGCCAAACAGGGTATAGGGTTACAGCTTGTGTTGGACGGGGTCGCACTCCCCCTGAAGACGGAGGTTAGCAGTCTGGGTGTTCTCCTGGACTCATCGCTGAGCCTGGAATCCCAGGTTTCGGTGGTGGACAGGGGAGCATTTACACAATTCAGACTTGCAAGCCAGCTGCACCCATACCTTGAGAAGTCTGACTTGGCCATGGTGGTCCATGCTCTGGTTACATCCCGTTTGGATTACTGTAATGCTCTCTACATGGGGTTGCCTTTGAAGATGGCCCGGAAGCTCCAACTAGCACAATGGGCGGCTGCCAGATTAATAACTGGGGCGGCATATAGGGAGAGTATCACCCCCCTGCTAAGCCAGCTCCACTGGCTGCCAATATGCTACTGAGCACAATTCAAAGTGCTGGTTTTGACCTAAATGGTTCTAGCCAAAACTTACTTGTCCAAATATATCTCCTCTTATGAGCCATCTAGGACTCCAGGATCATCCAGAGAGCCTCTGCTTTCAGTCCCACCGGCCTCACAAGCGCCACTGGATAGGGCCTTCTCAGTGGCAGCTCCCTGACTGTGAAACACCCTCCCTAACAACATCCGACAAGCTCTGACCCTTCTGGGCTTTAGAAAGGCTTTAAAGACATGGCTGTGTGCCCAAGTATTCAATGAAAGATCACTTAAGTTGACATGGTCTGAATCAAGATTTAAGGCACAAGGTTCTAGATGAATTTTTTAAATTTTTTTTAAAATTATAAATTTTATAATAAATTTATAAAAAATTTAAATTTTATAATGTGTTTTAATAGTGTTTTATTAATTGATTTGTATGTACTGTTGCATTTAATGATTGTATTTTGGGCATTGAATTTTGCCGACCTTTGTAAGCCGCGCTGAGTCCCCTCGGGTGGAAAGGGTGGGATAAAAATGCTGTAAATAAATAAATAAATAAATTTAGGTTATGAATCTGAACTGATATAATGAATACTAGTCATTATTTTCTGTAAAGAAAATACTATGCTTCAGAACATATTCTGAACAAAATTAGTACCCGTCAATTTGCCCAAAAATGTTTGCAGAAATGTTTCTGCACAGGAAACATTTTGTTTTTGGAAAATAGTTATTCATGAACAGCAAAGATTCTTATTAGGTTTCCCTACTGAAAAGGATATATATTTCAATCATTTTAGCATATTTGAAATTTCTTTCTGTCCTTACAGAATCCCACCTGAATTTTGTCTCTACCTTGGTTTAAATTTTGGTTATAATTTTCACTCCTCGTACTTTGGCCCAGTTCATCCTTGGTTACTTCCTGTTCTGTTTTTATACTATGTTTTATTATGTTATTGTTACTATTTTACTGTTTTACTATGTTACTCTGTATGTATTTTTATGTGTTGATGATGTGTGCCATGAATGTATTTTATTTTGTTTTATTGTATTTGCGGGGAGATGGAGGCGGGGTACAAAAATAAAGTTATTATTATTATTATTTTATTATGACACAGCAAACAAGATAGATATGCTGGATTTCATATCACAAAATCACAAGTCGAACACTTCCCAGTGTCTAGGACTGTGTGATGTATTTTCGGATGATGCGCGCAGATCCCAGCAGGGTGGCCTTTTGCAGCTGGCAGATCGTAATTTTGTCAATGTCTATTGTTTCCAAATGCCGGCTGAGATCTTTTGGTACGGCACCCAATGTGCCCATCACCACCGAGACCACCTGCACTGGTTTCTGCCAGAGTCTTTGAAGTTCAATCTTGAGGTCCTGATAGCGGCTGAGTTTTTCCTGTTGTTTTTCGTCAATGCGACTGTCACCTGGGATGGCGACATCAATGATCCAAACGAATCTACGAATTAGTCTCCTGTATCCTGCTTGTTGATTTTAATGATTGTTTGTATTGATGCTGATGTTTTTTACTGGGATAATTGTTTTATTGCTTTGTTACTGTTTTGTTTGTTTTATCGGGCCTGGCCCCATGTAAGCTGCCCCAAGTCCCTTCGGGGAGATGGGGCAGGGTATAAAAAATTTTTTAAAAAAAAAACCTTGTTCTTTTCCACAACTGTGATGTCTGGTGTGTTGTGTTCCAGAACTTTGTCAGTCTGGATTCAGAAGTCCCACAGTATTTTTGCTTGCTCATTTTCCAATACTTTTGCAGGTTTGTGATCCCACCAGTTCTTTGCTGCTGGCAAGTGGTACTTGAGGCATAAGTTCCAATGAATCATTTGGGCCACATTATTGTTGTTGTTGTTATTATTTTTGTTGTTATTATTGCTTTTCTTTCCACAAATAATTTCACACATTTATCCATGGTTTCCCCTTTTAAAAGGCCAAGGTGATTCTAGACTGCATCATTAAATGGAGGGAAATTTAAGGGTACTTCCAGACAGTGCTTAAACCCATGATGAAATGGGTTTAAGAAATGCATTCATCATGGGTTTAAGTCCTCGGGGGTGCCGCCATACCACATGGCAACTACCATACTGGAATGGGGCCACCCCCCCCCCCAAAAAAAAGCATTAACATTTTTTAAAACCTTCCCAGGTCACTATGGTGATGCTCTGACAGCCCCCCGGTGCGCAAAAATTGCTCCTCCCCCCCCGCCTCCGAGTGCTTCATTTTTACATGCCAAAAGGGCTGCCAGAGCAGCATCATGGCAACCCAGTAAGGTTTATTTTAAAATTTGGAGGGGGGGGGGTTGGGAAGGGGATGGGCACCATCTCACATCTTTGGACTTCAGGAGCCCAAAAGGTATGAGATGGGTGTGGGGACTGAGCCTTGGGTAGTCACAAGACTACCCATGGGTCAATCCCCACAAGGCCCATATCCCTTTAGTCCTGGATCTTTTAGGAAGGCCTGGATCTAATGGGATATCTAATTTATTTGGGATACAGCAGGGTTTTCCTGCTTTGTCCCAAATTAATCCTCTTTTACCTGAGGCATCGTTTGGACCCTCAGGTAAATGTTTGACAGGGGCCACATTTTGGACCCTGTTTGGAAGGGCCCATAGTCTATTATACTTTGGTCAGATCTCATCTGGAATACTGTGTCCAGTTCTGGGCATGACAGTTCAAGAATACTGACAATCTGGAACATGTCCAGAGAAGAGCTGCCAAAATGACCAAAAGTCTGGAAGCCAAGCCTGTTGAGAAATGGTTCAGGGATCTAAGTATGTTTGACTGGAAAAAGAGAAGGCTGAGAGGGGATATGACTACCAAATTTAAATATCTGAAATGATGCCACCTGATGTCACCCTGTTTTCTGCTGCCCTGGAGACTAGGACAAGGAGCAATGGATTGAGATTTCAGGAAATGAGATTCCATTTAAACATTAGGAAATACAGCCCTTGACAATTTGGAGCTGTTCTACAGTGAAATGAATGTGATGGGGCCTCCTTCTCTAGGGGTTTTTAAGCAGATGCTGGATGGCCATCTGTCAGGAATCCTTTGATTGTGTGTTCTTGAATGTTAGGGAGTTGTACTGGGTGACCCATGTAGTTTTATGATTCTTTTAAAGCTTCTACTAAATCCCAGACTGAATCCTCCACTCTCCTGACATGGGAGTCACCAGCCAGCACTACACCAGAGCTTACTGGCTGGAAACTCTACTTCAAGATCCCACCTTATACACAAATAAAGCCAAAAAAAACTTTAAAAATGGAGAATCCCTCACCCAGTGTTTAACTGCATCCTACCTTTGAGCAATTCACTCCCATATAAACATACCTTTGTGTTTCAAACATATGGTTCGGGATGCTTTGCTTTAAAATTGCTGATAACTTGCTTGACACCTTGGAAGAGTTTCTTAAAATATTCCTAAACCTTTGGCATCTTTTCCTGCCCTAGACCTCATGCATAAAACATTCTTCCAGTCAGCAGCTTTCAGCAAGGGGAGCAGCTAGGTTCCATCCATCAATGTCAGCAGCTGAATTACCGAGTGATTTCAGACCCTTTAATAACTCTGTTTCTTTATGACTATGTTAGTAAACAATCCAATATTGCTGGCACTTTGCTTTGGGGGTATATCTTTTTGAGATTTATCAAACCCTCCTAATATGGGCCTTCCTCATTAGTGTAATTATTCTAGATTAAAACTCAGGAAACAAAACCTGAAACATGTTTCATCTCACTGATGCAGCCGTTGTGGTTATTTTTTAAAAAGAGAAACGCTTTATTTGTTCTATGAAGGTCAACCAAACTGATTCATGTGAGCTCTGCTGGGATTCAACCAGCAAACAAAATTCAGAACAAAACGATAAATATAGGCTTCACAATACTAGTAATGCTTTTCATTGTAGGTGGCACACTTTGGAAGGCTTTTTAATGGGAAGAACGTATGTAGAAGCAGAAAAGAAATCATTAAATATCAACACTGTTTGAAGTTGAACTCCTTCAAAATACAGCATGCAGTCAAGTTAAAAAAATGTCTATTGCTCCATTAATATGCATGCACTAAACCTATAACAATAATTTGAGAAGGGATGTAGTTTAAAGGAGCAGTATACTGCTTAAATATCCCCAAAGGCACCAGATCCTGTCTCATCTTGGAAACTATGCAGGGTCAGTTCTGGTTAGTACATAAAAGGGAGACCACAAACAAATACCAGATGCTATAGGTTATACAGCAATACCTCAACTTATGAGCAACTCAACTTATGAGTTTTTTTGAGATACAAGCTGTCACTCGGTCAATTTTTTATTTGAAATGCGAGCAGAGATCTGAGTGAGGAGAGAGCTCATCACAAAACGTCCGGGGCTTATTTAATTGTCCCTGAGGGAGCCTAGCAGTCTCTTGGAAGCTGGGGGAACTTTGTCTCTTCCCTTAGATTATGAATCTCTTCTTTCCTCATGCGCCGCTCCCTGAAGAAGGAGTAAAGCCTTTTCTATGGGCTAGTGTCAGTGTCATTTTCAGGTGCCCAGCCCTCCCCCTCCCCTCCTCTCCCTCCCTCTCACTTAAAGAGACACTGACCCGCCATTGAACTTGCCACACCAGAACTTGCTCCAACTCAGTAGCTTATTGTCAGGTGCCCAGACCTCCCCATCTCTTCTCTCCCTCTCATGACGACCAGAGCAATGCATGACAGTGGTGACAAAGTAGCAGATTCTTCAGGCTCCTGGACTGCAAACTGGGACCATACCTGCAAGAGCAGCAGCAGCAAAAGCAAGCAGTGCCACCGGATCGTAGGGACTTTTACCCAATTTCGAGCTTTGTGGGACCATGATTGTAATTTCTCTGGCTCTTTGCAACACCCCCCCCCCCATGTCCTTCCTTCCTTGAACCCCATTGCCAACTCCCTCCTTGATTCAGAAGGAACACGCTTCCTCCTTTGGCTGCTCAGATGGGCACTTGGCATCTGTGGTGGCCACAGCACTTGCTGCGAGTCCTGGGCTGCTTGGCCTCCCTTTCTGCCACTGCCAAGACTTAGGTCTTCTCCCCACTGCTGCCAGCTCTATAAAGGTGGGGTAGAAGTGGGAAGCACTGAATGCTTTCCTATAGAGCAGTGGTTCTCAACCTGTGGGTCCCCAGGTGTTTTGGCTTACAACTACCAGAAATCCCAACTAGTTTACCAGCTGTTAGGATTTCTGAGAGTTGAAGGCAAAAACATCTGGGAACCTGCAGGTTGAGAACCACTGTTATAGAGACCTCTCTCAATGCTTTCCTATGGAGACTCTTCTCAATGCTTTCCTAGGGACACTTGGTGGCACAATTTCTAGATCCTTCAGCACAACTTATTGGTCAACCTTTAATCATACTGGAGGATGCAGAAATGTGTTTTTTCAGGTTAAAAAAGTGTTTTTCTAGTCATGGTTTTTCTACTTTTGCAAGGTTCTCGCTCACCTACAACCTCATCAGAGTCTTCTCTGTGTCTTCTCCCCATTTCTCTATGGTGCCAAACAAAGTCCAACAGAGTCCATCACATGATGCAAGGCAACTTCCGGTGGGACTCTGTAGGGCTTTGTTTCAGCAGAATAGAGATATGGATCCCAGACTGCTGACTGTAATGCATTCAAGTCTCTGCTTGTTTTCACCTTTAAACTACAAAGAAAATACAACTAATGTATGTGTATATTACATTATTACAGCCAAGGACATTTTTAAAAACCCTTTGTCTTATTTTAACTAATATCATGTCTACATTAGCTGATAAAGCCAATGCCAATCTGGACAAGAAATGCTCTAGACTGGCCTTGAAGGTGGCTACATGCACCCTCCCATATAATCTGCAGGAATTGGTTGGAGCCTACCCGATCCAGCTGGGTCGAGACTGTATTAGTCCTACTGGACTATCATTTCACTTTCTCTGTCACTATCACCATCTCCAGCTGGCCAGAGAGCTCTGTGTAAGCTCCTGGCCACTGTGGGACACCTGTTCTGACATATTCCTATCTCTCCATCTTCTTCCTGGTCATGCAAATACTTCTGTTGATGTCAGCATGGGGTGTCCACAATGGCCAGGAGTTCACACCCAGATCTGCAGCTGGCTAGTAACATCAGCAGTGACACAGGCACAATCCACCCACTCTTCCCTCTGTTAATGAGCACGAGGAAAGGTGATAGTAGTAGAGTGCTGTGTGGACAGTAGACTGGTCTGAATCAGACCCAATCCAGCTGTCCACACTGCCACAAAAACATGGGATACTCAAGCTAACTCACACCCCCAACTTTCACTGAAATATAGCCAAGTCAGATTAACACAGTGTCACAAGGTCCCCACTTCTAGTTACATGACCTCTCAAACATATTCACAGCCTCTAAAGTAGGAGAAGGGACATTATTTAAAATCAACTTCTCCTCCTCCAAGTGAAAGGACAGCAACACAGGTCCTAGTAAACATCTTCAGGATACAGGCCTTGGTAAGCTTCTGCCAAGCAGCAATAGGAGGAAGTGCTTGACTCCTTAAAAGGGCCTACTCACTGGATATAGGGTGTGTTCTCAACTTCCTCCAAGTCTTTGGGTTCTCAACTCTCTCAAATAACCTTCACAGTCAAGTAGCCCAGAGAAACTTCAATCCACTTGGTGCTCACACTTTTACTTTAGACTTTCACAGCCCTGGAACTCAGGTCCAAAGAAGTTATCTGCAGCCTATGATCAGTCATATATTTCCGTTTTCCATACTTCCATCAGAGTTTGCTTGGATTCTACCTGCCTCCTTGTCACATCCTTCAGTTTTATTTGATGACAGCAGCTGGTTCTCCTTTCTTTCTGGGTCAAGGAGCTGAGAACACCTTTGGCAGTGCTACTGGTGAGTCCTACTCTTTCACACACAGTTGAAATCATGGTACTATTTAGAAGTGGAGGAACATTGTGAAGACAGCCAAGTCAGGGTCAATCCCAGTTTTAATGTCGATGTAGACAATCCCTAACACTCAGAAAATAGAAGGAGCAAGAGGAGGAGCAAAGATGCTCCTCCAAAATGTTTTGCATAACCATGTGACATGAGCCCCTTCCACACAGCTGAATAAAACATTTTCTGATTAGAACCAAAATATGTGGCAGGGTGGACTCAGATAACTTGGTTCCAAGCAGATATCGTGGGATTTTCTGCCTTGATATTCTAGATTATATGGCTGCGTGGAAGGGCCCATGGTCAGCAACTGCAAATGTCTCCTACAGGCATCTGTATCATCAGTTTTGTTTTCATTAATCACAGGTAAAGACAAAGGGAACCAGCTTCAGTGGCCAGGGGGAGAAATTTTGTGCAACTGCTCATTTGTTAAGGGTGACATTTGCTCTAACACTTCTATATTAGAAATGTTATTTCATATTGTAATTTCACTGTGATATTATATCACAGCACTTAATGAGAAAGACATCAACAGATCTATTACCGGGGGCAACAGGACTGTGGGACAAGGAAAGGAGAGATATTAAGAAACTTTATGGGTTTATGTTGAATATTGACTTTGGGTCAGCATTTCCAAATAGTTTCATTAAATTTATGCCATTGAAAATATAACATATAGACCTTTCAAACAGAAAATCACACCAAGATAAAAGTAACACTGTTTTTCCCTCTTTCTCTTCACACTGCAATTCATCATCTATTCCATTATATGCTACAGAGCTTGTCATTTTTCTTTAAATGGGCTTGATAAAGAATCTCTTCCCCTATTAGGCCTGATATTACTTTTAACAAGTAAACTTGACATATCAGGCAGTGGAGAAGGTTCTTAAGCCAGTGAGAAAAGTTTTTTTCTGTAGAGTTCGAGAATGCATTAAATATTTCCTTAGTGTAATAGTATGTCACACAAAATGGTGGCTGATATTCAGTATAGCAGATATAGATTTGTAAATTAGAGTTATGGATTTGTAACTGCTTTATATTCACTAATCCTATACAATCATAGTCCACCTCAGCATCCAGCAATCCCTAGTCCACCTTAGCAGCTGCATCAGAAAAAGGAGGGCTGTTCTTAATGTTATAAAAAAGCAATGTGGAAGCTGAAACTTAAAGCTCTACAGCAGTGATGTCCAACCTTTGGTCATCCAAGTATTTAGGACTCCAGCTCCCAGAAGCCCTAGCCAATTGGTTCAATGGTCAGGAATTCAGGCAGCTGAACCAAAATACCTGGAGGACCAAAGGTTGGACACCACTGCTCTAGAGTTTTCAGAAAATGAAGGAAAAGGTGGGACTCTACAATATTGAGCCATTGTGATGGAAAGGAGAAAGAAAGAGAGAGAACATAAATTCTACCAAATCTGGAGCCAGAATGTGTAGGAACGGATGGATTCAATGTAATTGACTTTACATAGTGTCACCCATAATTCTCTCCTATACAGTTTTTTGTTATTAATGATTATTTGCTATGGTTTCAATCCCGCGTGTCTCAGCATATTGTAGAAGTTCTACATGGGAAACTAGACTATTATGAGCCATTTACCCAGCTCAAACCTTCCACAGAGCTACCAATACCCCCCACTCATCACCACTAGTGTCAGGGGAGGGGAGGAGGAGGTAGCAGCAGTGTCTGGTTATCTTTCCATAGCCAGACATGAAGTGGTTACCTCAGCCATTGAGATCCACTAGGGTTCTCAGAAGGTCCCAACAGGTAATGTAATCATTTCGCATCTGGCAACAGAGACATAGCCAGATGCTTCTATTTTCCCCACCTACTCTTCTCTAGGAACTCATATATGACTGTGAGTGGGAGATTCCAATGGTTGTATGGTAGTGGGTGGTTGTGATGGTTGGCCTTGTCACTACAAAAAGAAAAAGAAAATACCAACCTACCAACCTCTGCAATAGCCAAAAATAGACATGCACAGGCATAGTTTTAAGTTATGCCTGCATATGAAATTTACAGGGTCTCGGCCCAAATATATTTCCTCTTTAAATATTACTTGTATGTGTATTTTGATGTTTATATGTAGAATTACATTTAGAAAGCATACCTATATATCAATCACATGGCTTTTGATCATTGGAATTTGCATAGCTAAATTGCTAGACTTTTGAAATTTATTACTTTTTATTTTGTTGTTTTTACTGAATTTTAAAAGTATGGCTGAAAATAAGGAGAAGTGGAGGAAGGGAAATAAATGTAGATTATGAACAAGGGCTAATGAATATAAGATTATCATATTTTCAAGATTACATTCCTATGTTCAGGCAGAGACCTATTGGAGACCTTCCAAATATTTTCTGCACTGCTTTCAGCCACTTCAGATATTGTCATCTCCCAGTGCTATCCATAGTGAATGCATTTCTTCATGTAACCCTGGAGTTGGCGTGCCTGCTCAAAGAATTTACTGATCAAGAACTCCCACAACATAATAAATATAATTGAATTTGATTGTTACAGTATCAGATGATCTCCCGGGAGATAAATAACCTGCCTTGGAAGGATTATTTTCCATGCTTTATAAGCACTGCAGGACATTTCATCGACAAAAGGTCCATGGAGATTTTCTTGTGCTGTGGTGGGTGGGACTTCATCTCCCAGAAGCTATGTTCCACAGGAATTTTCTGACCAATTGAACGGTATTGGTTTTCTGTGTTTCTATAGCAACCTAATAGTTGTTGAATCTGTCTCATGTGCACTGATTAATCTGCTCACTCATCTCCATAACCTGCAAGGTCAACAGCAAGACACTTGCAGGGACTAAGGGGAGATGGCAGGAGGACTGTTTGTTAGGAAAGTAACAGGGCAAAGTAGGAGCTGGTTCCTGCAGTCAATCGTCTTATTTTTTTTAACCAGTTAGCTGTATGAATGTAGGAGAACGGAGTTGCATATATATACAGGCCAAGCCAGCTAGAATTCAGAATCTTGGATTGCCTAGTTTGGGCTCCTTTCTGCTTCCCTTTCTCTGTAAAGTTATGTTTGTTAATTACTCACGTACGTGTGTGTGTGTGAGAGAGAGAGAGAGAGAGACTCTGAGATCCTGCATGGGACATATAGCTACAAAGTTTTTGCTACACTCCATTCCCTAATCTGATTCCTTACAATCCACCTTAAATGCTACACAACTGTACCAAAAGAAAGAGTTCTACAGTGCTGGCAAACAGCACATGTATGGCATGTTCAGCCTCCTTCTACCACAGTAGTTCTCAGCCTGGGGTCCCCAGATGATTTTGGCTTTCAACTCCCAAAAATCCTAACAGCTGGTAATCTGGCTGGGATTTCTGGGAGTTGTAGGCCAAAAACATCTGGGTACCCCAGGTTGAGAACCACTGTACCGGGTAGCCATGATGTAATTGCTAGTTCCTTCTTCCAAAATTTTAGTTTTCCTGGGATAAAGCTAGTACTTCTAATTCCTTCTCTCCTCCTCCTTCTCTGGTAATTGCTTGGAGAGTTACAAATACGTAAGCATAATTGTTATGGTTCTACATAACAATGTAGAAAGACGCACCACAATTGCTCCTTGAGCTGCAGATCATTGTGCAAGGGTAGGTGACACCATCAGCCAACTGTTTCTCCATTAGGGAACAGACCCTCATCAATTGGAATGGATGTATGTATCCCCTGAACTAGGGACTAGGTAGGGATCATGAATATGAAACACTCATGAGTACATAACTCTAATTTATGCATGTGTAATTGCCCAACAGATATTATTATTTCAGAACAGCACACAAGTAAGATACCCCAGTTGATATTAGCATTGACTGCCCTGGCTTGGAAGATCTGAGAGTTGCAGACCTAAAGAGCAACTTTTCTAAGCTCCAATTGATACCAGGTTTACCAGTTAAGAATTGGGCATGTGAGTATAGGTTCACAAACAATGAAAAACTGAAAAGCAACCTTGATTTGAATTGAACCAATTTTTGGGAGTATTTTTCTGCCTGTCTTTTCCCTTCATTCAGATATTTAACACATGTAGGTTTCAGCACAGCTAGATGCTCTGCTTGGTACATCTTTGTCTTTTAGCAACTACCCAATATGGTCAGCAATTTTTGCCAGCCGAGTAATTAAAACTAAACTTCATTTCTCCTTGATTGCTATCTCGCCTACTGCAAAAGAATTTCCCCAAAGCCAAGAGTTAGGAAAAACACAACCAATTAAACCGAGTCAATTATTCTTATCCACAAACTAGACCAAAGTCCTCATCAAAGGCTATCACTGAAATGAAAATTAATAATGAATTATGATTAATTTATGTGTCATAATATTTCTCCTTAATTTCCACCCCACTTCAATCTGTCTTATGTTACTGCTAGCTGAAAATAAGCTCCCAGACAGTGTCCACAACTTCCTATGTCCTTTCTCACATTGGTGTTTAAAATATGCAAGTAACTTTATTCTTAGTGAATAGAATAGAATGATGTCTTCCAATGTTATAGGAAGGACAGTTGTAATGAAATTTTCCCATGATAAATACAAAACATTTCAAATCTATATTTTGCAAAGAGTCTTAATTGTTTTACATGGTGATTCAATGACAGGATATTTTTAAAAAAGAATCAAAGGGATGTAAGGGCCATCTCCTCTAAATCACAAGATGAGATATGATATCATAGATCCTATGCCAAAAGGAAGGCCTGACTGATACTAATGCTAGTCCCCCCAAAACAAAAAGCTAAGCCTATCACCATGAGATCGTCTTTGGAATTCAGATGAAGAACTAGCATATTGTTTCAGAAGACATTGATAGAAATTGTATTAGTCCTAGCTAGAATAGATGTTAGGGATATGTGAGCCATAAAAAAATGGTTCAAAAGTAATTACAAAACTTGGGTGGGGGCAGGCTGGCATTTTGTTTCTAAACTGTTTCTAAAATATAGTTAGTGAAAAATGTGTTACTATAATGAGAGTAACAAAATTCCATTACTTTTTTGTTATAGTAATTGCGCATAATTACTAGAATTGGGGAAGGTAATGAAATTTTGTTATTGTCATTGTAGTAACACATTTTTCACTAACTATACTTTAGAAAAACTTTTGAAATGAAATGCCAGCGCCCTCTAATTTTGTAATAACTATTTCAACTTTTTTTAATCAATCACACATGCCTAGTGGACATCATATGATAATGTTAATTTTGTTGATCTTTGGAAATAACTTTTACCAAGTCCAATGATTTGCAGTAAACTCCAGGTTTTCTTTGCTTACATCCCTTCTCCACTGCTACTATCCCCATGAGATCAGCAGTGCTGAAGGATCTGCTGGAGCCAGCACAACATGGAAGCCTTCACATGTTAGGAGGAAAGCGTCCTATAATGCTTCCACGCCAGTTGAGGGCAGGGCTTGAACAGGAAGTCCAGCTACATCATATGATGGGCAGCATGCCCATCCATCATTGAAATGTCCCTTTAGCATCCTAGGATGCTAAAAAAAGTAAGTGTGATGAGGTCCATAGACATTTCAGTTAATGACGTCAGCTGCTTGAGATTCTAAACCACCAACAGCAGAACAGAACAAAATACAATTGAAAAGAATAGGGATGGGCACCTTTGCCTGGCATTTTGATGTCATCAGAGTGTGAAATAAAATATTAAAATATATTAGCTGTTCTCCGATTAGCGATATTTTTGCCTATTACATGCACATCTGTCCTATTTTGAAGTGGGCCCAAGGGGTTTTTCTTGAGCCTCGTGCATCTGGCCTAATACCACCATATCCAAGCGTTATGGTACCAAACCTACATTGAGAGGGAATGAGAGAGGGCAGGAAGCAATTGGACATAAGAGCCTGCCTCTCATCCCACTGCAGCTCATTAGAGGGAAATAGTGGAATAGAGTTGCCATCCCATTTCCTATTTCAACTTCAGTGGGTCCTTGCATCCCAGTTGCCTCCCAATCTGACCTCTTAGAATCACAGAATCATAGAATCATAGAGTTGGAAGAGACCTCATGGACCATCCAGTCCAACCCTCTGCCAAGAAGCAGGAACATAGCATTCAAAGCACTCCTGACAGATAGCTATCCAGCCTCCAAAGAAGGAACCTCCACCACACTCCAGGGCAGAGGGTTCCACTGCTGAACAGCTCTCACAGTGAGGAAGTTCTTCCTAATGTTCAGGTGGAATCTCCTTTCCTGTAGTTTGAAGCAGTTGTTCTGCGTCCTAGGGCAGCAGAAAACAAGCTTGCTCCCGCCTCCCTATGACTTCCCCTCACATATTTATCATGTCTCCCCTCAGCCCACTTTAAGAGCCAGGAAGCTACACCAGCCACACCAGCCAGGAAGCCACACCAACACTGTGCAACAGTGTTGAGTAGAACCTCGAAGGATGATACATCCAACCACATCCTTCCAGTGAACACAATGTGATAAGCATAAACAAAGAGCTCTGCAGGTTCCTGTCACAATTCATTACTACACTAACTGGATACATCATTCTTCAGTGCTGCAGAACTCCTAATTGGCTTTGACTAGGGGATTCTGGGAGTTGTAGTAACTAGTAACTAGAAAGACCATTGAATCTGTTGGACTCTTGGTGTTTTAGTCAAAAAGAACTTTTTCTGAGCTCTAGCCATTGCAACCATGTACATGTGAGTGTGCATGCACCTGCACCACACAACCATCCCATCTTTCCATGAACTGATGGATCACTGCTGTGTCCCAACCGGCTGAATGGAGGGAGTTGCCAAGGCCCACTGTGTAGTGAATTGGCTCAGGTTGTTAACCCCCTGATGGCACGACCTGTCCAGCACAATTTTCTAGCTTTCATATCAGAGTTCTGAAAACTATTTAATCACAACTCATTCCTCCAGTGCAATCCAAATGTTGCCATTCCCAACCTCTAATTTCAAGCATGACTGAATGGTCCTACCTGTAGCTACCTGAGGCTGTGATATTTAATTAAATTAAAAACCTGCTGTTGCACTCCATTTGATATTAAATGAGCAGATTTTCAGAAATTTTTCCCTCTCATCCTTACCACAAGGGGAAAATACTAACTCAGCCATCCACCGGCTTCACATTTCTTGCTTACTTGAAGAGATTTAAATTTAGATTTCCCAAGCTCATACAGATAAACATAAAACATAATTTGGGTAGGGATGATTATGACCAACCATCATTTCATGTTGGGGTTTGGAGGATAAGGGGAGAAGCACAGTGTCGTCAGAGAAACTTTTGCAAAATTGTTTGTTTAAAGGCCAGATGCTTCCCTATGACAAAGTAAAGACCATATCTTTGTTGAATAATTATAACAGAATAGCTTGAAAACTTGAAGAACTATTATTATAGGCCTCAGTCTCAAACATTCATTCCCCAGTTCATCCTCCCAAATGGCTTTCACTGTTATCTATTAATAATGACATTCTGTATTCTTGTCTTAGCTTTTAAGTTGCCACAAGGTAACTCTGTCATTTGCACTGAGCATGATTGAGTCTTCAGTCACTCACAATAAAAGGTCACAGCAAAATGTCTGTTCCTTAAGATGGAGAACCTGTGGTTTTCCAGATGTTGTTGAGTAACAACCCCCTCCATTCCATGCCTTTGGCCTGGTTGGCTAGAGCTGATGAGATTTGGAATCCAAAAACACCTGGATAGCCATGTTTCCTCCATACCAGCCTTGGGGCAGGGAGAAGGCTTTTTAACATTTTGATGCTATGGCTGCATCCTATAGAATCATGGGATTTGTAGTTTGGAGAGACACCAGAGGTTTCTCACCGAGAATTCAAAATGCTTAGTCTTAACTTTCAAATAATAGGATTCCCTAGGATGCAGGCCCGGCCCAACATGGAGGCCATTGAAGCCGCTGCTTCGGGCGCACGGGTCCCGGGGGCGCCATCGTGGTGCCCCCCCCCCCGGGCGGGGACCATGGGCTGGCTCGCTGCCGAACAGGAAGGCCTGTTCGGCAGTGAGTGAGCTCTCCAGGAAGGCCTACCTCTTCTTCCGGCCCGTTGGGCTACTGTGTGACCATTTTAATGATGGGCTGTGCTGTGTACCTTCAAGTTGTTGTCAAAGGCTTTAATGGCCGGGATCACAGGGTTTTTGTATGTTTTCCAGGCTGTATGGCCATGTTCCAGAAGTATTCTCTCCTGATGTTTCACCCACATCTATGGCAGGCATCCTCAGAGGTTGTGAGATGACACAACCTCTGAGGATGCCTGCCATAGATGTGGGCAAAACGTCAGGAGAGAATATTTCTGGAACATGGCCATACAGCCTGGAAAACATACAACAACCCTACCTTCAATTTGTTTCTGACCTGTGGTGTCTCTAAGGTGAACCTATCATGGTGTTTTATTGGCAATAGTTGTTCAGAAGAGTTTAGCATTGCCTTCTTCCATGGGTAAGAGAATATTCTTGTCCAAGGTCTCACAGGAAGTATCCTCACCAAGCTGAGAATTCAACCATAAAGTCATGGTCCAACATATCACAGTCCATGCTTTGATGCTGGGTCCTACATGAAAATAAAGTGCAGTATAAAGTAAACAAATAAATAGGAACATGAGAAATTATCTGTTTCTATGTCACAATTATTTGTCCATCTAGGCCCCCCATAGTCTACTATGATTTCAACTTACTGTATAACAAAATGATCAGGCAAAGAATTGCTCCCAAGGAGAGAACTGATGAGCAAGTATGAAAAGTCCAAATACATCAAGTGATCATTTATTAGCACATGGAACTTTTTCTCCTCATTTGCTTGAGAACAATTTTCCCATCAGGTTCTATCTGATCATATTTTTGAAAATGGAGATGATAATGAGTGAGAATTGGGGTTTTCTGAATGGAAATGTGGTCACTTAGTTATGGCTTCTTTCCAAAGTTGTGTGAAAGCCTCACCCTCCACATCAACACAGAGAGTTTATTTTTCAGTGAGCTATCGAATGAAATCATTATATTATTAAATAAGATATTACCCTAAAATCAAGTTCACACCCATTCTAAATACATGTTCACTATATATGCAGTTCCATATCAGTTGCTGGTACTATCGCTGTAGGAGTGCTTACACCCGCTACAAATCTCGACACAACTGAGACGCAGCTGAAGAGCCATTTTTATGGCACATTCTACATTTCAAATGGAGAGTATTTAAAAAAATGGACACCTACTCTATAGGCCTGTCTAGATTTAGTGTTTTTCTCTCGAAATGCCTGCTGATTTACTCTCAAATCCTCAAGCTGGAACTCATTTTTGTGACCTTTTTGTTGCTACATAAATTATGTCATGTGAATACCAAGAGAGCTTTATGGGCTGGGATATTCCATGGCATATAATTTACTACACTTTTATGTCTTTGTCAGGATATCTGAAGACCAGCCAGAAGACCAGTACGTGACAGCAGGAGTCACACCACATGAGTATTTACATGGTTACTTTAGCTTTTCACTAACTCTTAAGACTCCAGGTGGACAATAATCCAAGCGTACATACAAAAGGTGTGGAGATAAAAAGATAAGGGTATTCCTATATGAAGGTATGAGCCTCCCAGATGGCCTGGATTGGAAAGCTATGTTGGTCAACTTTCTGTCTTGAGACCATGTGGCAAAACAGGAATTGCCGACAGCAATGAGAAAAATTAGAAGTGGAAGAAATCTGATGAGATATGATCAGAATAATGCAAACTCCATTTCCAGAAATTTTCACTCAATCTTATGAAGTTTTTTGCAACCTTATAGTTATAAATGTATCTTGCTATTGCATCTTTATTGTGACACTGTTTTGAAGGGGATCTACAATAGTTGTATATGGAATTTTAATTTTAATTTTAAAACTAGAAAGCTACCAAAACACAATTTTAAGTCTGAGCAAGAAGGGCACAATGGCAAAATATCTAAGTTAAACAACCATTATATTTCATTTTTAATTTTAAAAAAACTTTATTGTGCCTTTGTAACCTGCTTTGAGTTACTAGAATAGGGTAAAACACTATTAATGAATACAGTAGAGTCTCACTTATCCAAGTTAAATGGGCTGGCAGAACCTTGGATAATAAGGAGGGATTAAGGAAAAGCCTATTAAACATCAAATTAGGTTATGATTTTACAAATTAAGCATCAAAACATGTTATACAACAAATTTGACAGAAAAAGTAGTTCAATACACAGTAATGTTATGTTGTAATTACTGTATTTACGAATTTAGCACCAAAATATCACAATATATTGAAAACATTGACTTGGATAAGTGAGACGCTACTGTAGGTTGAATTGAGACCCTTTTTTTTTTAAAGCTAATATACCAAACTGGTAGTAATGAAGAGCACAATTTCTGTTCTTTATGAGAAGAAATAAAACCATGGGGCTATGTTATATCCATGTGGTTTCCTACAATCACACTGTGAGGCGCCCCCTGTGGTGCAGTAGGTTAAACCCTTGCACCAGCAGGACTGATGACTTGAAGTTGGGTTGCTGACCTGAAAGTTGCCAGTTCAAATCCAACCCAAGGAAAGTACGGATAAACTCCCTCTGTCAGCTCCAGCTCCATGCGGGGACATGAGAGAAGCCTCCCACAAGGATGGTAAAAACATCAAAACATCCGGGGGTCCCCTGAGCAACGTCCTTGTAAACAGTCAATTCTCTCACACCATAAGCAACTTGCAGTTTCTCAAGTCACTCCTGACACAGAAAAAAAATCACATTGTGGAGAGACAAGGATCCAGTTTAAGTTATTTATTTGAGTGTCAAAGATTATCAGATGTTTTAAACTATATTTCGCAGGCAATGACAAACTATAGCTGAGTTCTTCTTGCCTAAGAAAACTTTAGGAAGTTCATGAGGTCTCCAGAAGTCAACAATGGACTTAAAAGCTCCCACACTGTGAAGTTTCTGTTTCCATGGCCATTGATTTTTCAGGAATGTGGCACTGGACCAATTGCGATACACTCTAAGACTCTGCTGTGATCAATTCATAGCCTAGGAAAGTTACTGTTTTGGACTACAACTCCTAGAATCCTATAATAAGCATGCCCATTCTTCTGACAGAGTAGGAGAGATGCTTACATTGAAGGAAACATCCACTTGTATCACTTACGCACATACAAGTGGGCTTCTAGGTCTACAGTACAATGCTCATTATATGTGTATGTGTGTGTGTGTGCTTCAGGCTTCAAGTCACCTATTATTGTGTGTGTGTTTCTATCAGAGCAATCCCATGAATTTCATAGGGTTTTTGGAGGCAAGGAATATTCAGAGCTGTTTCTGCCAGCTTTTTATTCTGAAATAAAGCACAACTTCCATATCTAGGGAACTGGCATCTGTACCTTCATATATCTGTGTCCGACAATATATGACCTCTTTAGGCATTTTCTAGGTCCTCCAGTGCTTATCTACGGTATTCTTGGCCATCATTCAATAACTCGCTATTATGTGCAGTTTAATGAAACTTTGAATATGTTTTAATGGATTTTAGCTGTGAATTTTTAATATATTGTTTATGTTTAATTGATTTAATGTTTGCATATTTGTATATTTTAAATTGTATGCTAATGCTTTTATTTTATCTTTCGGGAGAGATAAAGTGGGGTAATAACAACAACAACCACCACCACCACCACCACATAGCCCAGGGACATATCCTCCATGGATACTGAGATTTTTCTGAATAGCTTACAGCACCTGGCATTCATTGGCAGTCTCCTATCCAAGTATTAACCAGGACCAACCCTGCATAGCTTCCAAGATCAGATGGGATCTAGTGCCTTTAGGGCAGTGGTTCACAACCTGCGAGTCCACAGGTGTTTTGGCCTACAACTCCCAGAAGTCCCAGCCAGTTTACCAGCTGTTAGGAACTCTCGGAGTTGAAGGCCAAAACATCTGGGGACCCACAGGTCAAGAACCACTGCTTTAGGGTATTAAAGCCTTACATTGATCATTTTGATGTTGGTTGCATCCAAGTTATTTCTGACGTATGGTGACCCTAAGGCAAATCTGTCACAGGGTTTTCTTGGCAAGATTTATTCAGAGGAGAATCACCCTTGCCTTCCTCAGAGACTGTGACTTGCCCAGTGGGTTTCCATGTCTGAGCAGGGATTTGATACCTGATTTCCAGCATCATATTCCAAGAATCCCATTCAAATTAAACAAGTAATAGTGGGAACAGGTAGAGAAAGAGGAAGGAAAGAAGTATATCGCAAATGTTCTTCCCTTCTTCGTTCAGCCCCAAACACTCCACAGGCAGCTCATTAAGCAATCCAACATTGCTCCATGCCATTTCTATAGGGAGGTTCTCCTTTCTTCCACCCCAAAGATAATTAGGTTTGTTTAGAGGGAATTTTTTGTTGTTGCTGTTGCTGTCATGAATGTTGAAATAATGAGCCTATGTTTAGAAACAAGTCAATGGGGACAAATGGGAAGCATCCCCAGTAATTATATGATTCTCAATTAATTTCTGACAGGAACTGTCAAAACAGAAGTACTCAGCTCGCAAACCTACTATTTTCAACCTTTCCATGTACCTTTCCCTCTCCTTCTCCCTCCCCTCCTACTTTCTCCCCCAGATATGTATGTGTGGGAGGGGCCAGCTAGAAACCTCAGGCATGAAAAATCTTCATTATTGTCTCATATGCCTATAATTGATGCTGATGGAGAGGAAAGCAGTGTTATGGCTGGAAGGGGAGAGGGGCCTTCATAGATTGTGGTTTTGCAATTGGGGCCGATCATTAGTTTTGTAAGCATCAGACAGAATGCTGGAGGCTAAGGGTGGATAAGTTGATTCGGATGTAATTAGACTCTTGGGGTTTTTTTTGTTTTTTTTGTCAGCCAGACCCAAGAGTCGGCAGGTCTCATCAGTTTTTCTACCATGGGAAGAGTCATAAGAGTAAATTTCAACAATTAGAAATCTGTCAGAATTTGGAGCAGCATCCCTCACAAAGATGCTCACAGTCTAGAACCTCAGATGTTTCAAGAAGGAGGATTGATTCATTAAAATTGGGTAGATATGTGGTCCTTTCACACTAACCAATTATAGCACTATGGTCCTCCCTTGAACTACCATTACTTCATCTAAAAGGATTCTGGGATTTCCAGGTCAAGAAGAGTTATTTAGAATTTCGGCTAGAAGGTTCTACCAGCAGTCTACAAATTTCAAGATCCCATCGCATGGAGCCATGGCAGTTGAAGTGGGATCACAGCTTTATAACTGTGTAGGATGAACAATATCATAATAATCTTCACTTGCTACTTAGTGTAAGCAGATCGAGAATGTGGAAGAAGTTATCATTTTCATCATCATCATCATCATCATCATCTCCATCATCTTCAGTGCCCTATGATGTCACCCGTTAGGGTACATCTACACTCTAGAATTAATGCAATTTGAAATCACTTTAATTGCCATGGCTCAATTCTATGGAATCCTGTGATTTGTAGTTTACTGAGGAACTAGCACATTTTGGCAAAGAAGGCTGAACACCATGTAAAACTACAAATGTGCCAGATCATATAGCTACACCAGCAGAAGCTGTGATTGAATGGCTATATCTTTCCACTATTGTGCACAAAGCGGTCTGGCAACAGTCATCATCTATGGGAAAAGTCTCCCATACATGTGAGTTTGCCATCCATCAGTCCCAATTAAAAAACAACAACATTCTGGTAGAGATATACAAACTGACCTTTTGATCAAAGAAAAGTTGCTAAGTACTTTTCAGAAAAGATTTGAAACAATTAATTGTAACTTAAATAAACCATTTCGGAAGGTTATCTGTTATGATTGAGCCTCATGGCTCTGCTTCTGGCAGACGTGGACGTAAGACTCCTCGAGAGTCAGATACTCTCGAGGAGCGAGAAAGAAAGAGGCTGCGAGATATCTTTGCAGAACCATCTGACGAAGAGTCTTTTAAGGGGTTCACGGAGAGAATGGAGGAAGAGCTGGTTAGCTCGGAAGAGGATGAGATGGATTGGACTCGGGTAAGGGAGGAGTTGGGTGCCACTGGCAATAATGGGATGGAAGATGAATGGGGACCTTCAGGATTAGACCCATGGACAAGCTGGAGGGATGGGACGGGATCCACAGCTGGGGATGCTGTGGGGCGTAGTCAGAGGTGTTCCAGCTCTGATGAGGAAAGTGATGAGGAAACGCCCGGGTTAAGGAGGGCAGCTGATAGTGATGAGGATTTGTAACTGGCATAAAATGAGGCTTGGGAGCAATTGCAAATTGCGTTGGGCAAGGTAATCTGGACGAACGCTTGGGATCTGTGTGGGACGCTTTCCTGAAGACTGGTGTGTTTTCGTGTGCTGATACGTAAGTTGTTTTGGAATTTGGGTTCAGACGGCGGGAGGAATTGTGTGGGCTTTTGTTTGTGCAAAACCTCTGCTTAATCTCAATAGCTTTGACCTTCCGTCGTCTTCTTGACGGACGCCATCTGCTACTCTGGATTTACGGACTGAAAACTGACTACGGGCTCGCTTTCTCCTATTGAACTTGGAAAACTGCAAACGTCTGATTCTGCCTCTCGACCTACGGAACGAACTGGGACTACGCTACTGCTTCAATCCTTGGCTGCTGAGTTTGTATTGGAAATTTGCCTTGCTGTGTGAAGGAGTGACTCCTAGTTACTCAAAACATAGTGCTGGCAGCAGAGAGGCAATCTGCTGCCAATTAGTTGCATTCTTTTGAACTCTTTGTTTCCCAGCTTCTGTTTGTTTTTCCCCAGGCTGAAGCAAGCTGTTTTGATTTTACCCGGATTAAACTCCGGTTTAATCCGGTTTATCTTTTGAACGTTTTTCTTGCCCCTTTTTGTTTTTAAAGGCTAAAGTTGCCTTGCCCTTGTCTTTTACGGGCATTTTGAGTTCTGTAAATCCAATAAACTCTGTTATCTTTGATCTTGTGGCGTTCTGTCCTTGACATTATCTATATTAGGATTTGAATAATCAAGGTTAGCATTAATTTGCTGGTAATGTTTGTATCTTCAAAATTGTGAATAAGTATGCAATTCCATTAGCTGAGAAGCTTGGAGTCATATGTCTTATCCCTCCCCTTGATTTGTTAATTGCATTTTGTTTTGGATGTAGTCATTTGTAGTTGCAGTTTATATAGCTATTTAGTAGGTTTGAGCAGATTTTTCGTTAGTTCGTTAAATTCGTTTAAAATTCGTTTCGTAATTACTTTTGAATTAATATTTGAACCATCTGCTCACTGCCTTACAAATATTACGAATTTGAATAATAAAAGTACCTTTTTTCGTTTGTTTCTGATGTCTTCGGATGTAGCTGTAGCCCCTCTGAGAGGAGAAGCCATGTTGGCATGCCTCTCAGCCAAATTACTATACAAAGTCCCAGAATACTTGTAAAGTATCTATACACACAAACGATTGTCTATGTACAAAGAAAATGTGTCCAAATGACATATATTGTTACAGTTCCCCGTACAAAGCTCAATTTGGCTGTACCCAACAAAATGAAAAGGAGCAACAGCTCTAACACAAAAGTTGTTCAAGTCTGGTATTGGGTCCAATACATATAGGCTTCAGGGATACAGTCAATGAAAATATCTTCCAAACAGATGGTTGGTCGTGTTGCTGTATACTGGATTGAAGAAAATAATGATGGAGCACCGCTCTCAAAAAAGTCTTCAAAAGTAAAGTCCAAATAAAGTCCCAAGTCTACAGGGGTCCCGGGTATTTTTGACCCTGTTTCAGGGAAAAACCCCTTCTTCAGGAGTTGTTAAACTCAGCAACAATGAATTTCTATCTAAAACAAAACATAGAGTAACAAGTATTTTACCAGCAGTATTAACAGAAGTAAATGTAACCTATATAACAGTATTATACTTACATAGTGCTAAATGCTTTCACTGAGTGACTCTGCTTGTGGTGATTTCAACTGCGAGTAATTCTGGAGGTTCATTCAAAGGTTTTTAAAGAGTACTTGAAGGTTTAAAGGAAACAGCTAAAATTAAGTGATTCATTAAGTCCCTGAGGGGAAAAGGTTTTAAACTTAAAGATCCAGTACATTTCCCTTTGGGATAATAGTTTTTCCAAGTCCATGAAAGGTTTTTGAGAGATGCATTCCAGAGCACAAAATTTAAATGAGGTAGATGAATGTTTGTATTGGGTGAAGTGTGAATATAAAAGAGATTCTGTAGATAAATTTTTGATTCTGGATTTATGTTCAGAGATTCTGATTCTCAAGGATCTGGTTGTTTTTCCGATATACCAGAGATCACAGTCACATGTCAAGAGGTAGATTACATTGCTGCTATTACAAGTAGAAAAATGTTTTAGTGTGGTGCCCACTTTGTTCCTATGATTATATATCTCCTTAGTCTTCCAAGATTGAGGACAACACTTACAGTGACCACAAGGATAATGGCCTCTCAGGGTGCTCTTCGGTGTACTAATGGGAGTAATTAAATCTGTATGGATTAAATATTCTCTAATATTTTTAGTACGCCTGTTTCCAAAAATAGGTAATTTATCACAACCTGAAATATCTTGAAGAAGATGCCAGTGCTTTTTTATAATTTGGATTATGTGTTTGGAGTAATGCGATAATTCTTGTGTCCAGATAATTTGATTTTTAGTTGGTTTAGCAGATTCTTTCAGTAGGGTGGTTCTATCAGTTTTTTCAGCTTTAATTAATGCCCTTTTGATGACATCTTTAGGATAGCCTCTACTTCTAAACTCCTGGCTTAAGGTCAGGCTTTCATGAATGAAGTGTTCATTAGAGCTTGAGTTACGCTTTAGTCTAAGTAGTTGTGAAAATGGAAGATTGGTCTTTAAACCAAAGTGGTGGAAGCTGTTATAATGAAGAAAAGAATTTTTATCTGATGGTTTTCTGAAGTTCTTGACCAACAGTTTGTTATGATATTTATACACAGTAACATCTAAAAAATTGATATGTGACAGGTTGAGATGACTGGTAAACTTAATAGACGTATGTATAGTGTTAATCCAATTCGAGAATCCTACTGCGGCCTCAGTTGTTTTAAATACTATGAATATATCATCAATAAATCGGCCATAGTATATTATATTAGCATAGTACATATTTAAAGATGGATTAAGCAATATAGTGTTTTCTAAATGTGCCATGAATAGATTGGCAATCGATGGGGCTAACGGACTTCCCATAGCGACACCGAAGGTCTGAAAGTAAAATTGGTTTCGAAAACGGAAATAATTTTTCTCCAGTACTATATCTAACAGGTCCATCAAGAAATGTGTAGGTGGTTGCAATTTTGTTCTCCTACGAAGGATATTCTCTATGATGGTACGAGCCTCATCTAGTGGAATGTTAGTATAGAGTGAGGTGACATCAATCGTAACTAAAATGCTGTCCTCCTCAATTTTGAGATTTTCTACGATATTAATGAAGTGCTTTGTGTCTTTAATGTAGGAATCACAGAGAGGGACAAATGGTTGGCAAAAGGAGTCTAGATATTTAGCAACTGGTTCCAATACAGAAGATGAACCAGAAATAATAGGTCGGCCTGGGGGTGGAGTGATGCCTTTGTGAATCTTAGGAAGAATATAAAAGATAGGTATCCTGGGGAAGTCATTTTGTAAGTATTTAAATGTAGAAGAAGAAATAAATCCCATGGATAATCCCTCTTGACACACCACCCTAATAAGGGACTGAATGTGTTTAGTGGGGTCTGTTGCAATAGGTTGGTAGAATTTACTATTTGATAACTGGAGGTTGACTTCCTTAATATAATCTCTTTTGTTAAGTAATACTATAGCTCCCCCTTTATCTGCTGGTTTCCAGACTACCTCTTTGAGGTTGCTCAATTTGACCAGAGTGGTTCTTTCTAATTCTGATAAATTTGAGTGGTATGGTTGTCTACGAGTAGTTAGCTTGTTAAAGTCCCTCTCTACAGCTTTTTCAAAGCATTTAATGTAAATGTTATCTGTGGAAGGGCAGAAGGTACTTTTGGGTTTGAAAGGATCTGTGGTTGTGTTGGATATGCTGTCTTTAAACATGTCTCTTAAGCGGATGGTTCTAAATAGCTTGAATAAATCTATTCGTGCTCGAAATGCATTAAATTTAGGGGTGGGAACAAATGATAGACCTTTGTTTACTACTGACCTTTCTACATCAGATAACTTATAGTCGGATAGATTAACAATCAGGTTCGGTGTCAATAATGCCTCTCAGCCAATCAGAGCGGAAGAGGGAGGGAGGGAGAGGCATGGCCATCGATCTGCTAGCATTTTAAAAATGCCATTGAGACACACACACCCCTCCCCCCGCGGTGACTACCGGCTCACTTCCGCATTGCTCTCTCTTCCCTTCTCTCTCTCCCCTCCCTGCTTCTCTCTCTCTCTCTGAGGGAGGGAAGAGAAGAGAGAAGAGACATGCCTGCCTGCGCTTGGCCTTCTCCTCGCCCTGCCTTGGTTTGGTTTGGTTTTCCTTCTTTCCAGACTTTCCAGCCAGGCTTAAAGGGGAATACCAGAGCCAGTTAAGCCTTCCTAAACGGAATCCTTAGAGCCAGAGGATATCCCTTTAAGAGGAAAGGAAAGGAATCTGGCACCAGCTCACTTGCAACAGATTCAGTGCCATGTAATCATGTGAGTTGTAGTTTTACAAAGTCCCTACCTAGCCTTCCCTGCAGAAGAGAGCCAGTGCCATGCCAAACTACAGCTCCCAGTTTTTTGTCAGATTGTTTTGAATTTCAACTCCCACAATTCCTAACACCAGACATGGGCAAAGTTTGCCCTTGCCTGGTATAGAAGCATTCTATTCTTCTTCTCCAGACATTCCAACAGTATTAAGTGATAAAATCTTGGGCATTTTTTCCTTTAATGCAAAAAGTTCATAGGTTGTTCAGCAACAGCCTACTGGGTTGCTATGAGTTTTCCGGGCTCTATGGCCATGTGCCAGAAGCATTCTCTCCTGACGTTTCACCCACATCTGTGGCAGACATACTCAGAGGTTTTGACGTCTGTGCGAAGCTAGGCAAGTGGGGTTTATATATCTGTGGAAGGTCCAGGGTGGGAGAAAGAACTCTTGTCTGTGGGAGGCAAGTGTGAATGTTGCAATTGGTCACCTTGATTAGCATTGAATAGCCTTGCAGCTTCAAAGCCTGGCTGCTTCCTACCTGGGGGAATCCTTTGTTGGGAGGTATTAGCTGGCCCTGATTGTTTCCTGTCTGGAATTCCCATTTTCTGGGTGTTGTTCTTTTACTGTCCTGATTTTAGCTTTTCTGTTGAAATCGTCCATGTGCTTCTTGTGGATTTCAGTGGCTTCTCTGTGTAGTCTGACACGGTGGCTTTTAGAGTGGTCCAGCATTTCTGTGTTCTCAAATACTGGCTGTTAGGAATTGTGGGAGTTGAAGTCCAAAACATCTGGAGGGCCAAGGTTTGCCCATGCCTGATTTAGATCCATCTCAAAAAAGGGTATATTTGCCAAGCCCTTTGAGTACGACCTTGGAAATATGGCTATAGTGCAAAATGTTCTCAAGTGTTGGGTTTTGGAAGCTGCACAAGATGGCTTTAAGGCAATTTCTGACCCTCAGACAAAACATATGCAGCCAACTTCAGTAAGCTGGAAATAATGTCTTGATCATGTATCCAGCTCAAAAGCAGATTGTGATGGGAAAGTTCTGGAAAGTGCAGTATAGAGCAGGCATGGGCAAACTTTAGTCCTCCAGATATTTAATAATAATAATAATAATAATAATAATAATAATAATAATAATAATAATTGTTATTAATCTATTTCTAACCTGCCCTCTCTCCACAAAAGGACTCAGGGCAGCTTCCAAATGCAAAGGCAAATATTCAATGCCTTATACAATAATAAAAACACAACACAATAAAATAGCAAATAAATCATAGCTAAAAATGCATATAAAATTGATTCTATAGGGAGGATAAATGATTGGATTTCAACTCCTACAGCTTAGCTTTCTCTGCCAATAATGGTACCATACCAAACTAAAGCTCCCAAGATTCTGTAGCAGTGAGCCATCTTGGATATTGTAAGGGATTTATTATTATTATTATTATTATTATTATTATTATTATTATTATTATTATTATTATTATTAGACCTTGCTCCCAGGAAGGTGCCTTCGCTGTGGCTCCCAACTTATCTATCTACCTTTCCACATATTCTCCACATTGTGTGTATGTATATTATATATACATGAGCCCCAATGGCAAAGTGTGTTAAAGCACTGAGCTGCTGAACTTGCAGACCGAAAGGTCCCAGGTTCAAATCCCGGGAGCAGAGTGAGTGCCCGCTGTTAGCTCCAGCTTCTGCCAACCTAGCAGCTTGAAAACATGCCAATGTGAGTAGATCAATAGGTACCGCTCTGGCGGGAAGGTAATGGCACTCCATGTAGTCATGCCGGCCACATGACCTTGGAGGTGTCTATGGACAACACTGGCTCTTGGGCTTAGAAATGGAGATGAGCACCAACCCCCAGAGTCAGACATGACTGAACTTAACGTCAAGGGATACCTTTACCTTTACCTATACACACACACACACACACACACATATGCAGGGACTATATATATACACACACACACATACATACAGTATATATCACACACACACCAATTTAACAAAGTTTCAGCCACAAAAACAAAGTTTCTGAAGTAGAACAATGACTTTCACAGTAAAGACAACCCAATGAAACAGGAAATAAGACTTTCAAACCAGGAACAGATTTCTGCAATTATTAAAAAATGGTTTATTATAAAAGCTATGAAAATTCGCCAAAAATCAGAGGATAAGAGAAACATTCCAAATTTTGGTGAGCTATCAGTGTTAAATGTGTTCTACCACTGTACCAAGTTTGAAGAAGATCACTCAAAAAATGAGGGCGGGAGAGTCCTGTAAAATCTCCCCTCGTGCTGTTTTTTTTGGCCACTGCGCATGCGCGTCCGCCATTAACGAATTACTTTTGAAACTAACGAATTTTCGTTAAATTCGAAAAATTTTGAGGGCAAAATTCGGAAATGACATCAGAAACGAAACGCTAGCGCCCCCTACTTTTGAAACGAGTTTAGAATCAATTTTTTCATGGATCGCTCAAGCTTACTATTTAGTGCTGCATGGGTTTTTTCCCTGTAAGTTGTTTTCTGCTATTTAAAAAGTCTGTTTTGCTTGATAAAAATATTATAAAAACATTAAAAGAAGTAACAACACAAGCGGGGATTCCTTGTGCCCGTTTGGCCTCATGGAATCCAAAAATACTTCTTAGATGGTATTTCCCTTTCTCCTTTGCTTAGCAGAGCTCTTTCATTGACTCTGTTTACACATCTCCAGTTTTCAGACTAGTCTTGCATTTTCTCCGATCTGGATATTCCTTTAGGCTTGATCATATGAATATCAACGGAAATGTGACATCACCAACAAGCCTTTAGCAGAGAGCTTCTCTTTGATGGGGAAGTGGCGGTGGATCCATTAGAGCTGTGGGTTGGGTTGGATTCAGCCCAGTTCAGCTGTTCACATCTCTGAAAATTCTGAGGTCTCTGCTGAGCTTCCTGGAAATTCCAGAGTAAATCCCATATTCCCTCAAACCACATTATCAGTTCCTGCAAATTCAGCCAAGTGTCAACTGAGCATTGGGTTCACTTTATTTTGGTTGTGTAGACACAGACAAAGTTGACATTACCAGGAAAGGTGGACCAAGGACCTTATTCAGTGTGAAGTATCTTCTTATGTCTTCCTATATTTGTTATCACATGTAAGGAGCCAGTTAGAAGATATTGTCAGATGATTGCATGCAATATATTTTTAAAAAACACCCACCCACCCCTTCCCAATGAATTGATCTTACATTTGGTTGAGGAATATATGTTTCCCTCACTCACTAGATCAGTAGTTTTCAACCTGTGGGTCCCCAGGGGTTTTGGCCTACAACTCCCAAAAATCCCAGCCAGTTTATCAACTATTAGGATTTCTGGGAGCTGAAGGCCAAAATATCTGGGGACCCACAGGTTGAGACCCACTGCACTAGAGCTTCCCTATTAACTTCACTTAAGTGGTGACCACTGGGATGCATGCACAGATTCATTCCTTTCACAAAAGTGAATGCGATGAAAACAAAATGGGAACAAAAGAGTACATCATGCTTTTGATTTCAGCAGCCTCAAATTCTGCTTTTGCTGCACTGTAATACTTAGTGTGAACAAACCATAAACCAGAGGATAAAAGCAAAAATGTAATTGCATTCAATTTAATGAATGAGTATACCTCAATGATTTCCTCCATAGCAACTATTTTAGTCTACTCAGGAAAGAGTTCAGTGAGCTGAATCCATATTTGCTCATCCTTAACATAGAACTATTATCTGTCAAGTCTAACCTCTTTTATGGATCATAATATACAGGAAGCACAAAACCCCCCTGTTGTGTCAGCTCTACTGGCTGCCAGTCTGCTACCAAGCACAACTCAAAGTGCTGGCTTTAGCCTATAAAGCCCTAAACGGTTTTGACCCAGTTTACCTCTCTGAATGTATCCCCCTCTATGAACCATCTTGGAGTTTAAGATCATCTGGGGAGGCCCTGTTCTTGGTCCCGCCTCCTTTGCAGGCATGACTAGTGAGAACAAGAGACAGGACCTTCTCAGTGGTGGCTCCTAGGCCCTCAGGGAGATTAGATCAGCCCCCTCCCTCCTGAATTTCCATAAAGTGAAAACCTGGCTTTGTGACTAAGCCTTTCGAGAACTGGTGCAATAAATAGATACAGAATGATGTGCAATGACTACTGGAATGGCCCAGACTATGTTTGTGGATCATGTGAGTAATTGTGATGGTATTGTTTTAAATGCTTTTAACTGTTTTTAATTGTATTTTATAATTCCATTTTAAATGTTTATTTTATTATACTCTGTTTTTAAAGGCATCAAATAGTTGCTAATGTGTAAAGCTGCCTGGAGTTCCCTTCAGGGTTCATAAAGGCGGGGTAGAAGTGTCGTAAATAAATAAATAAATAAATATAGTCTGCATAGAGAAGAAAACCTAGACTAACTCTGATCTGACTTCTTGGACTTCTTGCTGTCCCTATGATATTCTATAAATCCTTGTAGGTCAGTGGTTCCCAACCTGTATTCCGTGGACCACCAATGGTCCGCAGGAGCTAAAATATGGTCCACGGCCTCACAGTTACTACACCATTGCAACAAGAGTGGCTGGTCTCACGAAACCCTCTTATAGCGCCGAGGCAACGGGGATGCTGGGAGGGAAGAGGCTGACTATCCACGAACCAACCTCCTGACGACTGCTTCTCTTCCTCCTCCCTCCCCCTGAGCGGAGCCTTTCCATGTGATGCCTGGAAGCAGGGGTGCCTTAGTGTTTTGATTTTTAGGCCTGTTCCTGGGGTTATTTGGGGTACTGATTCGGAAACTTGCATTGGATAAACCATACTGTCTCTAGATTATTAAATATGGTATTCTGTGTGCAAGCAGGTGGCAACTACTAGATGGCATATGTTCTGTATCAGAAACTAGAGCTGATGTGGTCTAGCCAATGCAATTTTCTGACTCAGCACCCCAAATAACCAAACCAAATCTAAAGTTGGCCAAAAACTTATTCATAATCTTTTTGGTACTAATGTTGGAGAGTGGTCCCTGGTCAAAGTAGTCCCTGGACAAAAAAAGGTTGGGAACCACTGCTGTAGGTACTGCCAGTTGTCCTGGGTTAATCTGGCTTTGCCCAGCTTCAGGTGAAGTCAGGAAATACTCCAGAGTTTTCTAGAAACTCTAGAGTATCCCATAGCTTCAAAGTAATGTGGACAGCTAGATTAAATCCAGTTTGAACTGGCAGCTGTCCAGATATGCACTGCCACCATCACCCTGTCCTTGCACTCATCATGCTCCTGTCCCTGCCAATGTTCCCAGCCAAACACAGAGCTCTGTGTGAGCTCCTGGCCATCATGGGTGCTCCTTTCTGGCATCAGCAGAGGTGGTTTTACAACACAGATGGAGAGTTGGTGGTACAGTGGTGCCGATCAAATCTCAGCCCAATATGGACTTTCTTATTTTCTTTTTCTACTTTTTTCTAGAATGTGTCCAGAGAAGGGTTACCAAAATGAACAAGGTTTAGAAGCTAAATCCTATTAGGAGTATGTTAGAATACTGGGCACATTAAGCTTGGAGAAAAGAAGGCTGAGAGGGGACATGTTTAAATATTTGAAACAGTGTCACAATGAAGAGGGGGCAAGCTTGTTTCCTGCTCCTCTGGAGATTAGAATACAGAGCAATGGGTTCAAACTGCAAGATAAGATATTCCATCTAAACACAAGGAAGAACTTCCTGATGGTAAGACCTGTTTGGCAGTGAAATATGCTGCCTCAGAGTGCAATGGAGTTTTCTTCTCTGGAGGCTTTTAAGCAGAGGCTGAATGGCCATCTGTGTTGGGGGGAGGGGGTGCTTTGATGATGTGTTCCTGCATGGCGGGGGTTAGACTGGATGGCCCTTGTGGTCTTTTCAAAATCTATAAATCTATGATTTAATACATTTGTAAAAGTGTAGAATCCACTCAAAAGTATTCAACCATTGTAGCCTCAAGTCAAGTTCTGTGAGAAATTGTACATTGTCCAAAAACATTTTTAACACAAGGTTGTTGTCATGTCATGCACATCATATGATTTGGAAAAAGGAGCTTGCTGTTTTCTTCCATCCCTGTGTTTATTCAAAGGTATTGGTTGCAATAAGTGGCAGTTTTTGTTAAATTCTCTTCCACAGCCCCCTCTCTCCCAATAAAAGGTCAGGCAGGTAGATATTCCATTTATCACTATTACAAAAGACTCCGGCACAGTGATGAAAAGAGAGAGAAATTAATTACAAGTCAGGAGCTGCAATAACTCTCTCTAATAGTGACAAAAATTTTAAATTAATGTTTCTGACACCAAGAGAAGTTTGATTAATTTTTACGATGCTATCGCTGCAGTATTGGAGGATAAGAAAACTTCATTCTTTGCAATTTAGATGTGGATCATTTTTTTAACGTAATTCGTGAAACTACAAGGCACCTTCACACTTTATTAGCAACTTCAGTCAACAGCACTGTTGCAATAATTAGTAAAGAAAAACTATGCAGTAAATAAATCTTGTACGGAAAGCCATGTGAATAAATAATAGGGGAGGGGATGCGATTTGAACAAGGAATATGAATACCCCTGTGGCAAGTGGGTACAGTTTCTTGAAGTCATGGGAAACATGCACAGATCAATCATGTAAAGAGGGAACTTTATGCATTACTGTCAAACATTCAGTGCAGTCTCCCATTGTGCTACCGGCTATAGCAATGTGAATATACACTGAGATCTTACATTGGGGCAGCATAAATCTCTGTCTGTGGAATTAGGCATTGAGTGTGTTATGCAACATAAGCACTAAATGGCAAAGGTACACAATGGAATGCAGGATAAAATCTTTATGCATATCTACATGGGTGGGCATAGGAAATGCTGGTGCAAACCTACTTCTATAATCTTGCACTGAAAGTAGATGTTGTGCATAGAATAAAAATGCCCAACTGCTTTTGTAGCATAGAGGTAAGTAACTATGGGAGGCTAAAGGCTTGCATTAACCTCCCACCCTCAAGGTGACCATGGAGTGCTGTCCCTGCCCCACCATACACTGCACCCAAAAAAGCAGTTTTTGCCCCAAATCATTCCAAGTTCATGTTAGTAGTGTATGTTTGTCAGGAGGGATATGCCATATTTTTGGTCCAAGAAAATGTTTTTTAAGAAGACAAAGTGACAAGAAGTCCTCTCCTAGGTTTCCAAAAAGTACAAGTTCTCTAGAGGACATTTGAGGGCAAAAAAAATCCAACAATTTTGATATCCAAAAGCACTGCAGGAAGGGGCATTAGAGGCCATATTTTGCCCATCTCTACACTGCAAGGGAACATAGACATTCATAAAGCTACAATGATGTTATGACCATAGATTTGTAATATGTACACTCCAGAACATGGCAGCTAAATATTACATCATTGGGAAAGAAATCTGTTTTTCAGGTGCCAGTAAAAGAGATGCCTATCTGTACATAAGGCAGCAAGTATACATTTTCATAGAATGTCTGTGTTATTTGTATTTTTACTATATTTTAACAGCCCTTTTTGTCTATGATTTCAGACATTTGTAATGTTCGAGGTATGACTTGTGATTTTATATATTTGTATTGAGTCGAGATCCTGCCTGCCCCAGTTAGTACTTGAATGGGAGACCGACAATAACTATTAAATGCTTTAGGCTATACTTCAGAAAGACGAACTGGCAAAACCATGTCTGAGTATTCCTTGCTTAAGAAAACCCTATGAAATTTGTGGACTCATCATAAACTAAAAACTGACTTGAAGGCACATACAATGGCTGTTATCCATTAATGGCATCAAATCCCATTTGATTTTGAAGCTAATCAAGATCAGCCCTAGTTAGTACTTCAATGGACCACCACCAGTCAATGCCAGCAGCTGTAGGCTATATTTCAAAGGAAGAAACTGGCAAAGCCATCTCTTCCTTTATATGAAAATACACTCCAGACATATAAAGGAAATAAAAAAAGGAAAGGGGAGAAGTAGAATGACAAGGGAAGAAGAGAAACAGCAGCAGCTGATTCCTGTGCTACTAAGATTGACTACTGCTGCTTATACAATTGACATACATCAATCACCCCTTCCTGGGTTGGCCTACATATTATTGAGCTTAAATGTGTGAAGTGCTTTGAGCACTTAAGATGTGCTCAATAAATGCTAAGTGTTATTAGGATAAGTAGTCTGCCTGAGCCCACCACCAATCTAAACAAAGAGAAGACAAACAGCTATGATTACTCCTGAAGAAACAATAAAGGTTCCAGAGCTTGAGCTCACCTGAAAAGTAGACATTCTAACACAGAGGAGATAAGTCTGAGCAACATGTTGAGGTTGTCCAGATGTAGTTATTTAATGCAAAGCAAAATATTTCCGCCCTTTCTTATATATAGAGGGGGGGGGGGGGAGAGAGAATGAATTTTAGAATTATAAATCAGAAGAAACTACAAGGGCCACCAGTCAAAGCCTTGCCATGCAAGAAAACAATCAAAGTATGGCCATCCAACCTCTGCTTAAAATCTCCAGAGAAGGAGACTCCACCACGCTCCGAGGCAGCATATTCCATTGCCGAACAGCTCCTACATTCAGGAAGTTCTTCCTAACATTAAGTGAAGTGTGTTTTCCTGTAATTTAAATTCATTGCTCAATGTCCCAGTCTCTAGAGCAGCAGAAATCAAGCTAGTCCCCTCCTCAATGTGCCATCTTTACAACTATTTAAACATGGCTATCATGTCAACTCTTAACCTTCTTATCTCCAAATTAAGCATATCCAGCTTCCTAAGATATTCCTCATAGGGCTTGGCTTCCAAGCCTTTTATCATTTTGGTTGCTCTTTTCTGGAAATGTTCCAGCTTGTCAATATCCTTCTTGAATTGTGGTGCCTAAAACTGGATACAGTATTTCAAGTAACGTCTGACCAACACAGACACTGTATTGATATAACCTAGAATCAAATTGGCTTTTTTATTCCCGCATCACACTGATGACATATGTTTAGCTTGTGGTTTACCAACATCCTTAGTTCTTCTCACATTTACTATTCTCATGCCAGATGCCACCAATATTATATCTGTGGATCTGATTTTTATCCCTCAGTCTAGATGCTATGCTCCTATTGATGCAACCTAAAATCATACTAACTTTTTAGTTGCTGCATCACACTATTGAAGGAAGGGACAGAGAGAAAAAGGGGGGGCAGACAGGGAGGGAGGGAAGAAGAAGACTATACCTAGAGATGTGAAGTCCTGAGGGAAATACTCAAAAATTCAGGGAAAATAATTTCTATTTCTATATTTTGGAAAAACTGACTGTACTTTTAATTACAGAATATTCACATTCATAATGACAAATAAAATGTTTCAGATTTAATGTTCATGTATTTATATACACCCCATTATTTCAGATAAGTATCATAGAATCCTAGAGTTGGAAGAAACCTAACGGGCCATCCCACCCAACCCCCGCCAAGAAGCAGGAAATCGCATTCAAGACACCCCCGACAGATGGCTGTCCAGCCTCTGCTTAAAATCCTCCAAAAAGGAGCCTCCACCACACTCCAGGGCAGAGAGTTCCACTGTTGAATAGCTCTCACAGTGAGGAAGTTCTTCCTAATGTTCAGGTGGAATCTCCTTTCCTGTAGTTTGAAGCCATTGTTCCATGTTATAGTCTCCAGGGCAAAAGAAAACAAGCGTGCTCCCTCCTCCCTATGACTTCCCTTCACATATTTATATATGGCCATCATTTCTTCTATCAGCCTTCTCTTCTGCAGGCTAAACATGCCCAGCTCTTGAAGCCGCTCCTCATAGGGCTTGTTCTCCAGACCCTTAATCATTTTAGTCACCCTCCTCTGGACACATTTCAGCTTGTCAACATTTCTCTTAAATTGCAGTGCTCAGAATTGGACACAGTATTCCAGGTGTGGCTTCCCTGGATCTAGACCAGTGGTTCCCAACCTTTTTTTGACCAGAGCCCACTCTCCAATGTTATTTCCAAAAGGGTTACAAATCAGTTTTGGTCAACTTTAGATTTGGTTTGGTTATTTGGGGTGCTGATTCAGAAAATTCAATTGGCTAGACCACAGTTTTTGATACAGAACACATACCATCCAGCAGTTGCCATCAGCTCGCCCACAGAAAACCATATTTAATCATTTAGAGCTGATGTGGTCTATGCAATACAATGGTCAGCTCTGCAGAAAGGAGCAGAAATAAAATTAATAATGTTAAATAAACAAAGAGGAAGGAGCAGATTTTCATTCTCGCGTCCCCTGCTGGCCCACAGTACACAGGTTGAAAGCCACTGATCTAGACACTATACTCATATTTATGCAGGCCAAAATCAGTACAATAATATTTGCATAAAACTGTGCACACAAAATTTCTGAGTCTGTTTTTTTCTCTTCTCATTTATTTTTATGGGAACTAGTGCTTTATGTATTTAGCATTCTGAAGAAGTAAAAGAAACAAAATAGTTTTCTTTTTTTACTAATGGTGATGGGTTCCTCTCTTTTTGCTATTTTACCCCTGATTCTCATAAACTGGCAAAAGCACAGCATTTAGATTTTGCTTACAGTTCAGGAACTTGTAGCTCTATTACAAACAAATCAAATAAAATATAAATTCAATTCATAATTATAGTCTTAATAAAATGTACGTTTATTATTCCAAATATTATAATTTTATGTCAAATTAGACATAATCCATTTTATGCTTCCAAAGTGACTGTCAATCTATAAATGGATATTAATATAGCATTTTTCAGTTTTTCTGAAAATGTGTACATTTTGCTGAAGAAAAAATACCTGGGAAAGACAGCTTCCTCATTTTTTGGTAATGCTGCACCTCTAATTATCTCTGGAATTAGACAAGTATGATCCATGGGGAACATGTTCTTACTGCATCTCCCAAGCCCCTCTTAGCATTACAAAATACCTGCACCACACATTTGAGTAATATCTGGCAAAAATCTCCTCAGAATTCTCCAAACCGCAACAAAATTGTGCCAAATTCAGGACAGTTTTGTCATATTTGCACTCTACCACCTGCAAATCTTGGCAAAAAAGCCCCAAACATTGCTGCACAGCAAGCTAAAATAAAACTTTTGAAATTGAAAGGGTTTTCCGTTCACTTCTAGTTCTTCAAAAACATGGTAGCTGTCACTCAGCTGAGGATAGTGGTGAAAAAGAGGCAAAGCTTTTGGTACAATCCTGGCACACAAATGATGTGATTTGCAAGAAGGTGTAGCAACAAAGAGCAGGGAGGCTTAAGCTTGATGCAACTTTAAGAGATTACAATTTCTGAAATGTCCCTGTCAGTATTTAAAATATGAAAACTATTTGCAAACTCAGTCATGCTGAGTGAGAGAAACAGTTTCAATACATCAAGACAGCCTCTGAAGGAATCACCAACTTCCATGAGACTTCTTACCCCAGTGCAAGAAGGAGACAAAGGATGCATCTACACTAGAGATTTAATGCAATCTAGAACTATGTTAACTACCATGGCTCAGTGCTATAGAGTCATGGGAGCCTTGCTTTTTACAAAGTCTTCAACCTTCCATGCCAAAGAGTGCAGGTGCCTTGTAAAAGTACACCTCCAATTATTTAGTTTCATAATCTGCACAGAAAGTTTCTGCCCCAAACTACTGTAAAATTAGACAAACTGTTGTTTTCTTTCTTTCTTGTGGATTCAATGGTGGCTGGGGGCTTTCACATCATTCTATGAGTGCATTCACTCAAAATGTTAATTTGAGTGTTAATGGAGCTCTCCAAGGTGCTGAACCTATTTTGAGTCAGTTGCTTGTAAAGTTGTGGAAACCCTCCCCACACTATCTGTTGGTTCTCCTTTTGACAGAAGTCATTTATTTAAATAGTCCTTTCATGAGAGCGAAAGGACTATTTAAATAATTCAGAAAGGATTTGAAAAAATGAAACAAGAATAGTGACATTACATTTTTATCTTTTTACTGTGTTTTCACTGTTGCAATATAGTGGGGTTTTTTTATAGAAATGCTTCGTCATTAAAAAAAACTTGTGTATAAAATAGTGTTTTCATGTACTTTGTTTATAACTTGGTGTGAGCCTCCTTGGGATCTCTCTCAGGAGAAAGATAGCATATAAATTAAATAAATAAATGCCCCGTTGCCACAGAAGCTCCTGGCCACTGCTTTGTGGACTGCCATGGTACTATTTGTGATGCTATGTGCCAGCCACTTGTTATAGGCAATGTTGGAAACTACTCCCAATTGCTCCTAGAACAGATCCAAAGTGAAGCCAACCCCAGGCAGGTCTCATTCAATGACTATTAGTTTGCTCCCTTCATAAACATGGCAATGGTGAAAAAAACTTAACAAAAATAAATAAAACACAATAAAGCATGCCACCAATTGCTCTAATGAAAATGTATCGGATTTGTGGCAATCGATGCCACCCAGCTTATGGTGAAAACACATCTTGCCGCCTGTACTAGGCTCCCTTTAGTCAACAAACTTGATGTTTTCCAGCATGGATCAATGAACCATTCATTAGGGGAAGTGAACCTGTAAGAATAAGCATTCATTTCTCTCCACCAGGATCAAACAGAACCTGTGCGGGGGAAGTTACAGCTGGAGCTTTTAAATTATCTGGAAATCTCTCCATCCTGGGAGAAAGTTTGAACCCTTGAAAATCCACTTTCTCTTGACAGCATCAAACAAGCACACTGTAGCAGGAGGCAGGGCAGCAAGACATGGTATCCTCTTTTACTGTATCTTTGTATGCATCTATTCCTAGAAAGAGATCCCATAGGTTTACAGCTGTAACCCTGGGATGTGGAGTCAAACAAGTGGACAGTTTCAATGGTCTTTGCCTTTCTCTCTGTAGCAAACAGACCTTTCTATCTACCATCCATCAATTACCATGAGCTATAGGAGAGAAGCCCTACATTGTGACCAGAACTAGCCAAAGAAAAGGGAAAAAGAGTAAACCATTTACTAATGAGTCAAACTGCTTACTGTCAAAACATCTAGAAATGACATTGAGTCAAGTTTGAGGTGAGGATAGCAATACGGTTTTAGTGTGGTGTATTACAGGCAAGTATGGCAGGTGCAAACTGGATTCATTTAGGGCAACTCCAGGTATAAGCAATTTGAATTAAAGCTGGATTATTTATGTGATGCAAACCAGGGATTCTTAAACCTCTCCACTCATGACCTCTTTTGGCTTGAGAAATATTTGTGTGGCCCCAGATACAAAAGTATATAAAATAGGTATAAAAATCAAACTTGCACTAATAACAAATCAGCATTTGCAAGGCTTGCTAAACAGGTTGATTTTCCTTTGTATGAAGTACAGCTAAAGTATCTTCTATAGAATCCACTAATTCAAGTGGATTCAAGTAAATATCTAAAACATCCACTAGATAAAGTACAGAAAGCTTTTACTGTTGCCAATTTTTTCAGAACCCCATCATTGAGCTATAGGGGTCGGGAACCACAGTTTAAGAGCAGTGATGTAGACAAGCCCAGGGATGCTTTAGGGCAGACTTGTCCAACCTGCAGCCCATGGGCCGCATGGGCCCAGGACAGCTATGAACAAGGCTGAAGGCAAAATTGAAAACTTAATTAAAACCTCATGAGATTTTTGGATGCTTTTCTTTACCATTGTGCGGTTCTCAAGTGCAAACCTTGTAGACAACAACAGAAAAGAATTGAATCATCAGAGTATGTTACATCCACATATACCCTAATTCACATTATAATTGCAAACAGGAGACATAGAATCATAGAATCATAGAATCATAGAATAGTAGAGTTGGAAGAGACCTCATGGGCCATCTAGTCCAACCCCCCGCTAAGAAGCAGGAAATCGCATTCAAAGCACCCCCGACAGATGGCCATCCAGCCTCTGCTTAAAAGCTTCCAAAGAAGGAGCCTCCACCACATGCTCAATGATTTGAAAAAATCCTCCTAATGTGATGGTGCATATATAGGATTATTATGCAAGGATTCATTTGGCTTATCTGTGATGGCAGATACAATGGAAAATTATGCACTGACTGTTCAGTTGGTCTAGTGTTGGTTCAACTAATCCTCAATCATACTATACATTACAACTGTATTGTTGAAGGCTTTCACAGCTGGAATCACTGGGCTGTTGTGTTTTTCTGGACTGTATGGCTGTGTTCTAGTGTCATTTTCTCCTGACATTTTGCCTGCATCTGTGGCTGGCTCTGAAAATGCAGATGCAGGCAAAACGTCAGGATGAAATGATACTAGAAAATGGCTATACAGCCCGGAAACTTCACAACACCCCAATTACAACTGTGTGTTTTACTCTGCCTGTATGCAAATTGTTTCTTTTTCCGTAAGTCTGGAATAACAGCCTTGCCTCTCTGGCACTATTTGATGAGTTGACTGACTTCTGGAGCAAACATTCTAAGGCAATTCTGATTTGCTTTGCTAATGTCCCATCTCAAAAAACCCACTGTTTCTCCTTCTGACCAGTGGTTCTTTATTTGTAGCCCTTCATATTTTTTAGGTTTTATCTCTTAGAATCCCTTGGCTGGTTGGGACTTTTGGGAGTTGATATCCAAAGCATCTAGAGAAAGAAATGGCATTGCTATAACATAATAATAATAATAATAATAATAATAATAATAATAATAATAATAATAATAATAATAATCTTTATTTTTATATCCCGCCCCATCTCCCCGAAGGGACTCGGGGCGGCTCACAACAGGGACAAGCCCGAAAACAACAACACAAGACATTTGACCAAAAACATTCCAACGATTCACAAAATAAATAATAAATACATTAAAATCCAAGCAATAAAATCAGAGAATTAAAAACAAACCAGCGGGGACAGGTTTCATAAAGTGCTGTGTCATGGAAATGAGTGATAAAGTGCCGTACGCTTTTAAACAGAGAGAAGTATTCTAATGCCAGCTGTATTGGGCCTGTTCATTCAAACGCGTTCTGGAACAACCATGTTTTTAATTCCCGGTGGAAAATGGGCAGGGAAGGAGCTAGCCTGATCTCCTTAGGGAGAGAGTTCCAGAGCCGGGGGGCCACTGCCGAGAAGGCCCTCTCCCTCGTCCCCACCAGCCGCATTTGAGACAAAGGCGGGAGCAAGAGGAGTACCTCCCCGGATGATCTCAGGGCTCGCGTTGGTTCGTAGGAGAGGAGGCGATCACGGAGATAGGCAGGTCCTGAACTGTTTAAGGCTTTATAGGTAATAACCTGCACCTTGAATTGGGCCCGGAAACCTATCGGTAGCCAGTGGAGCTGTTTAAATAGGAGGGTTGACCGCTCTCTATAATTTGCTCCTGTTATTAAAATAACATATTCATTCTTTAGCTATGAAGATAATGATGACCATGTTTTTATAGCTAATCACCATTTTTCCTAGTCCTGGTATGATGCCTGCAATGTCTGACATATACACAAATGCCACCAAAAATATCACATCAAAGGTTTTTCAAAATCAGTTTGATTTGTTATTAATATATAGAGTAGGGATCTATATGCCCTCACAGCGGTGAGCTCTGGTGATGTTATATTACAAGAATCAGCTCCTGCTGATGTCATTAAGCATGGTACATTAAGCATCAACCACAGTTACACAGAGCACTGCATTCAAACAAACAAAAAATAAACAAATGAGGAGTACACAGTGTACACACACACTTTCAAGACAGTGCTTTTACCCAAAAGTCTTCTCCAGGTCCTGACATCTGGGATTGTTCTTACCAGATGGCTGAACTACTCAGCGGTAGAATGTAGGCTTTAACACAGCAGTTGAGTAATGTAACACACAATGGAAAATCACATATATGTCAGCCAATAGTAGAGCACATAAAAAGAAAAAACAGGTTATGCATACATAAAGTTGAAAGAGATTGGAAGGGATGAAGAAATCTACAAGAACCTTTGAGACAAATAACACTTCCATACAAGCTTTAAACTTTTGCCATAGTGGGTTTAAGAAAAAATGGCCTTTCACAGTGGGATGTCTAGATGCCCTCCCGGCACCCAAACACCCAGAGGTCCCCCCAAAAGCCCTTAAAATTAAAGAAAAAATACCGGGCCACCATTACGCTGCTCCAGCAGTCCTTCTGGCACATAGAAATGATGTGTCAGGAGGCAGGGGGCAGGAGCGATTTCTCTCCCCCCCCCCCACTTCCTGCCATTTCTATGTGCCATAAGGACTGTCAGAGCAGCATAATGTTAAGGGCTTTCAGAGAGCTTTGGGAAGGGAGTGGGTGCCCGCTTGCTTCTCTGGGCTCATGGAGCCCCAAAAACCGAGAGGATTGTGGGACTGACCCCTTGGTAGTCCCAGGACCACCTGGTAGTCAGTCCCCACAGGCCCAATACCCCATTAGACCCGGGCCTTTCAGGAAAGGCCAGATCTAATGGGTATTTCATTAATTCAGAACAAAGGAGGGTTTACCTGCTTTCTCCTGAATTAATTTGCTTTTACCTGAGGCGTCATTTGTATGCCTCTAGTAAAAACCCAACAGGCCCTTCATTTTGGGGCTTGTCTAGATGGGCCCAGACTGATAAATAATCAGAGTATGTTACATCCACGTTCACATTATAATTGTAAACAGACGTGATGGTGCAAAATAGGATTATTATGCAAGGATTTTTTTTTTATTTTTGCTTATCTGTGATGGCAGATGCAATGACCTTCCATGGCTATCAATCCCAACTACATCTGATACCCATGGAAGCCAGGGCCGTAGCCAGAAAAAAAATTCGGGGGGGGGGGGGGGTTGAACCCCTAGCACCCCCCACCCCCACTACAAACCTGTCAATATCTGCTTGAGATAGTGCCTGGAGGGACTCTTAATGTTTTGCGTCTCATAGACTTAGCATGGGGATTTGGTTAACCAGTTAAAATTCATGAGTAAACCAGGGTTTTTTTTATATAACCTGAAAAATTTGGGGGGGGGGGTTGAACCCCTAACCCCCCCCCCCCTCGCTACAGGCCTGATGGAAGCATATTATGAAAAAAACAACAGTTAGTTTCAAAGGTGCTGACAGATTCCTTCATTTCTCCCTAGCTCTTCGCATTTTAAAAAACTAGCATAACCATCTCATTAGAAACCTCTGTGTTCTGAATCAAATTGCCAAAAGCTTTGCTATTATACACAGATCGCTTTATTTTTTACACACTGCAGACATACAGAAATGTATTTCAGTTTACTTTAAGAATAGAAAACTTGTGGCCCTCCAGATGTTTCAGATAAGAGCTTTTATGATCCATCTGTGGCCATGCTTTCTGGGAATGGTAGGAGTTTAAATTGGCTGGAAATCTATTCATTGCCCATGACTGTCTTCTTGTTTGCTCTTACCAATTTCTACATAACCTGAGACAAAGTGCCCAAGGATTTTATTTAGAGTTGAATTCGTTTCTTTGATGTCCCCATTCCAGTTTGAAGCAGGTGTGCCAGGGCAAAGGATTTGCATGGATTGTTTTACCCAAAAAAGGGCAAGAGTTCCAAAATATCAAGCTGGCATCACTCCTCCACTTTGGAACTATTGTTTTTAGCAGCTGGGAACTAAAGGCTTAGCTGACTTTGGCTAACTTCTGCAAAAGCGGCTGGTAAAGCCAGATATGGAAGCGAATAACAACTCAGAAGCAAATGCAGTCCTATGAATATGCATTACAATTTGAACTATGCCTGATAACAATAGGCCTGGACCACCTTATGAAAAATAGCAGCACTATAATTGGAAGTGATGGGGAACTCTGCTTGCCAACCTAAGTCATTAAAAGCATTCTCTTGCATCACCAGGGGAGTTATAGTTGTGAGTCCATTTAGAAATATATTCTGCCCACTGTTACCACATTGGCTTTGTGTTTTACTTCTGGGTTCCAGGAAAAAAGTGATGAATGTCAATGTCCACCAGGGATGCTATAATAAAACTACAGCTGTGGAAATTCAGTGTGACTTTTTAAGGACATTCCACAGGACATGGAGAGTGGGAGGTCATTCTGCAAAAATAAATGGGACCTGAACAAAATGGTACAGTGTGGTTTACTCCATGGTTATACTGATGCCTATATGTTAAGCTGCTTTCAGTCCCCTTTGGGGGAGATAAAACAGGGTATAATAATAATAATAATAATAATAATAATAATAATAATAATAATAATAATAATAATACAGTTTTCCCTTGCTACTTCGCGGTTCACTTTTCACGCCCTCACTGTTTCACAGTTTTTAATAAACACTAAAATAATATAAATCATAAAAACGTATGATTTACAGCAGCTGTGGTCTCAGTCGGGTGCGGGCAGTGAGAAGAAGGAGCCCAAACGGCAGTGGAAGGAGAAGGAGGCAGCGCCATGTTCCCCTGCCTCTTTCTTCTCTTCTTCCTTTCCTTTTTCTACTTCCTTCCTAAGGAGAAGCCTAGTGTCCCTAATTTGTGGATTTTCACTTATTGCGGATGGTCCTGGAACATAACCCCCGCGATAAGTGAGGGAATACTGTAATAATAATAATAATAATAATAATAATAATAATAATAATAATAATAATAATAATTCCAATTCAAAGTTCCTGTTCCTTCATTCCTATTAAGAGTTAGATGTATTAGCACACCTTTACTCAGAATTTAAGACACAACTGAAGACTCATCTCTTCTGGCAGGCCTACCCAGCCAATTTTAACTTGCATTTTATTAGTAATTTTAATTTGCATTTTGCCTCCTGACTGTAAGAGCTGTTCAGCAGTGGAAATCTCTGCCTCAGAGCGTGGTGGAAACTCCTTTCTTGGAGGCTTTCAAACAGAAGCCTCTGTCAGAGGTGTTTTGATTGTGCTTTTCTTATATAGCAGAGGGTTGGATTAGATGGCCCATGTAATCTTTTCGAACTCTATGATTCTATAACTCTACCTATGTATATTTATTACACATTTTGTTTTATCTTGCTGTTTTGACAATGCTGTACCCTGTCTCATGAGGAGAGGTGGATAAAAAATAGGCCAATTATTATTGTGTAGTTATTATTGTATTATTATTAATAATAATTGTGTATATCTCTAAGTGTTTCTCACCATAGCACCATCTGGTATTCTTAACAGTGTTAGGATATGTATGACACCCATGCCATGATGTACATGTGCATATTCTCATGTGCACTTTCAGTTGGTTGGCAAAAAACGGCCAAAAAGGCCTTTCCAGATCAAGCCACATAGCAAGTACTTATACTGAATTCCATTAATGCCAACACTAGGTATGCAAGATAACTGATTAAACTGTTCGAACTCAACTGAATACCCCCTCTTGATAAAGTCAATCTCTTCCAGCATGTGTCTCTGCAGTTAGTAAACAAAGCATTACAGGAAGAAAATGTCATTGATAGGAAATGTTACCTGTTAAAGGCACTTTGATTATGTATTCCTGCATGGCAGAGGATTAGACTGGATGGCCCTTATGGTCTATTCTAACTGTATGATTCAATATGCTCTGGGTTCATATGCTCTGAGGCCATACCAGATAGCAACAGAAACTGGCATCATATAATAACATAAGAAGAAGCCATGCAGATGGATGGATCCATGTGATGAATCAGCCTGTAGAATAGCCACTGTACAGCACTTCTTTAGCTTCATCTCAGTTATGAAACTGAACCATGACAAATGATCACAGCTTTGAATCAAAAGGCCTAGATGCATGTAAGGGCGACCAATGAATCCCTTAATGTTATTGCTACAGTAATTTCTGAAGAGGCAAGCCACTGGGAGGTGGTGGTGGTGGTGGTGATGGTGGTGGTGGTGGTTGTTGTTGTTGTTAACTATGATTGCCTCTCCTACAAGTGACTGCTGTGGAAAGAACTGCCACTTTGCATATCATTCTCTATCACATTTGAACATTGGTTCTTTGGATCATGGGCATAACATTTTCTACGGACTCTTCAAGATGAGGCAAAAGTGTCAGGAATTTTCTGGAAGTTGTGATATGTTGTTCTATGGGGTGTTGTTCTTGTTCTTGTTCTTGTTGTCCTTTGGGGTGTTGGATTTAAAAATCCAAGCAGTATTTTTGTTGTTTTGGTCTGATTTTTGGCAATTCCTAGCACCAAATCTACCATTTTATTCTAATCTTTGAGTAGATTACTTTTTAATTCTGTGACATAGTAGAAACAAACAAGTATCCTCCTTTTTCTGAACCTCTAAAAAGAAGCTTTATAGTGGTAATGTTTCATTGCATTGGTGAAATTGCCCTTTTTACTATACCTTAACTACAATAACCAGCACATCCTAGCAAAACCCAAAGAGCTATATCACTTCCTTAGACTAACCTGGAAAAGCAATACAGTATTCAGACAAAATTACTTTAGGAGCATATGAAAAAACAAAACCTGGGCACATAAAACACTCAATGTTTAAATTTATTAAGTGTAATGTAAACAGGATGCATAAAGATCTAGGCAATGTCTACAAAACTGCCAGGTCTCTAAAAAGATAGTCAGATTTAGTCAAAGTAGCAACAGGGCTTTCCAAGCTGAAGGCAATAAATAATGTCAGATCAAGATTAATAGCAGAAGTTATTAAACTCGGTCATAAGCATGAGGTACAAGATCACTTCAGGCTGATAATATCTAAGACAACATCTTGTTAATCAGTTTTTTATAGTGAGGATAATGGAAAGGTGTAATGGATGAAGTCCAGGAGAGGGATTTCACTTAACGCTTACAGAAGGATTCAAGAAAGTTGAGATGCACTCAGCATCTTTTTCTCTGGATTGGCTGCTTTTTCTGGGAAAATACAAGAGTGAACAAACATCTGTTTTGCATGCTAAATGCTGAAATATTGCTTCCATTTTCATTCTTTGAGGTTGGGGCGGGTGATGGAGTGAAAGGAATAATCCATATGGCAAGACTAAGCCTTCTCAAGAAGCGAGGCTTGAGGTCTGCCACGCTGCAATTTAGCAGTCAAGAGAGCTCAGCTAACATGTAATTGTATTTTAATGCCTTCTGCAAGACTGAGGATCATTAGTTATCATCTAAAGACACCCAGAAGCTTGAAGTCATATGTGTGATTCTGGGAAGTCACTGCACTTACTGTGTTCATAGTGTTACACATCACAATCCTTTAAAGTCAACATCTGTGGGAGGGTGAAATGAGATGGAAACTTGCTTTACCCTTCTAAACTCATTTCCTAACTGGGAGTGAGTGGTTCAGTAGAGAAACTTATTTTTTAAAATTTGTCTTGAATACTGTAACCTTTAAGATTAAGGTTTGGAAAAGTTTGTTTTTGAATTTCAGCTCCCAAGATTCCATGGCCAACACAAATACAGTGGGCCCTTAGTATCTGCTGCAGTTTGATCCCAGGACCTCCTTGACTTTGTGGGTGCTCAAAATCCCATTATAAACAATGCTGTGGTAAAATGATGTCCTTTATATAAAATGGCAAAATCAAGCTTTACTTTTTAAAATGTATTTGTTTCAATATTTTCAAACCATGGATGTTTGAATCTGTGAATCTGTATTTTACTGTAGTTTAAAAAGAAATGCAGTACATTCCACCAGAGTGGGAAGACTCTAACCAGGTGAATGCTGTCAAGGTGTCATCCTAAATTTTAAGATTTTCAAGGAAGGCATTCACCTGCTTTTATTTTTTCTGCAATGTTTAATTGTGCATTATATTATTTAAATCATATGTTTTTTACATGAACTGCCATTTAATTATTTTCTTACCATTTGTAAGGATAACTTTTAAAACTGTACCCAGTTTTTAAAACATATGTGAACTGTCTCAGATTCTGTTTAGGGAGAAAGGTATTAAGTAATTAAGGTGCAACTGTTGATGGGCAGCTTTGAGATCGCTGCTGCTCTCTATCGTTAAGGTTTTTTGTCTTCAGACTGTGTTTGGTCCAAACAATTCCTCAGATGGGACAGACCAGAAGTGAATAAAGCTCAAACCTTACTGTGGTGGACTTTCAGTCTGAACAATAGTAGCAAGACAACTGGGCTTTGTTAGCACTGGCAAACAACTGATTTTGTGGCTTCCAAGTGGCCTGTAATGGGTCAAGAAGGCTATCTGGGCTAGATAAATTAAAGAGAAAGATAGCCGTGTAAACATCTTGCATAACAGCTGTAAAAAGAAAACATGGCTGAGAGAAGGAAAAGAAGGCATGAAACACACAGGAGTCAGATTGCAGCTGTAAATCACAGCTATATCGCCATCCATTTCAGTAAGCGTTTTTTACTTACATTTTTTTCTACACCCCAACACCTTCAAAGGTTTTTAGAAGCCAGAAGAAAAGAAGCAATAAAACCAAAAGTTTGAAATTTGAAAACCTAATTGAGGAGGGAGGAAGAAGAAAATAAAAAGGTGAGACAATATGTAAACAAAAATATAACAGAAATACAATTAGTAACAACTAGTATAAAAGAAAACATTTCAATGATTTTTTAAAAACATCTGACTCTGAAACAAACCAGTAAGTAAGAGCAATTAGCAAGCAGACGAGATTGATCTGAATTGTAAATAAAAGAAGATAAAAGAGCGAGCGAGAAAGTTATCTCACAATATAAACAACTTCTAAATGAAATTATAACACAAGTATCTTACTTAACTCTGATTTATAATTTGCCAGTCCAAAAAAGAGGATGATGGCATTTAGAGAATTTGACCTTGAAAAAGCTGTTTAGTCTAATCAGAACTGTCATTTCCTGAGATTTGGAGGATATAACATTTAATACTTTAAAAGACTTTAACCTTTGCCAAAAGAAAGACAAGCTAAAAGGGTGGCTGTGTATTCAGAAGCAAACGAAATCAAAAAATGGAAAAAAAATAATTAGACAATTTGAACTTCTAAACAATGCCTTGGAAATTGAAAACATCAAACTGGATTAATTACAAGATATATTGTGCACTATAGATACACTACATTACAAATTTGGAAGCTTAATACAGAGAGAATCAACTGGTGAAAAGTATGAAAAGGTCAAAAATCTGAGAAAGATGTGGATTGAGATTGCAGAACATGAAAAACAGGAACCAAATGTGGAGAAACAGGTGAGTAAGATACTGGAGGCAGCTGTGAAATGGGCTAGTGGGAACAAGACCTTGAGAAAGAGAAATTTGAGAGATCTGGTCTTCATAATAATAGCAACAAATCAATATGACTGGGCGGGGGAGACGAACAAGGAAAACAGGAGAGAGAAAAAACAAAGAAACAACATCACAATTGATCAAGCAGCACAAACACTGTTTTTTAGTGAACTTTATCTATGTGTCCTTTTAATTATTAACATTCTTTTTAAGAAGCTGAACTCCAAAATATTTGATGATATTGTGGTGAACCACAGAATACATTTTGCTGATTAAATAAAAATATTAAACTCAATATATATATATATATATATATATATATATATATATATATATTCATACTCCCTTGTAGCCATTTGTATTCTGCAAGCCAGCTTTCCCTCAACAGCTACTTCAGGCACACAACCCAACCGGTATTGAAATAAAAAATGTCCCAGTGTTTTCCATCTTCTCATCATCTCTTACTGTGGAGAAGCCAACAATATAGCTAGAAGCTCTTTATGCAAATTAACTGCAAAGCCCTTCAAGCAGAGTTGTCTTCCAAAAAGTAGGACATATGGCACCCCAGAGCTAAGATGGCCATTAGAAGATGATAGACAAAGATGACTAGTTCCTGCCACTCTGAAGAAAGGGAAGAAGTGACTTTATGCAAACGGGAGAAGTAGTATTGAAGGCAAGTTTCATTCAATTCACACTTTGATAATAACTTACAGTATTTGCACTTCCTGGATCAGATGCTTCTCTATAGAGCTCACTGTTTTGTGAATTCATTCTGTATTGGAGAGAAGAGTAGAAACTAACAAAACAAAGTTCAACAGGGATAAAAATCAGATACTAAGATATTGGTGGATCTGGCTTGAGAACTGTAGATGTGAGAAGGACTAAGGGTGCTGGTAGACCTCAAGGAAAACAAATCTACAGTGTGATGTGGAAATTTAAAAAGAGAATGTAATTCCATGCTGCATCAGTGTTCAGATGAAAGGAAGTAATAGTATTACTCTAGACAGAAACAGCTTTGGTTGCTTTAGTGGATGACCTATTCAAAGAACTGTTGATTCTTCTAGACCTTTCAGCAGCTTTCAATACCATCAACCATGGTATCCTTCTGGGCTGTCTCCCTGGAATGGGACAAGGAAGTATTGTTTTACACTGGCTCCGGTCCATACCCAGGTGGTGCTGAGGAACTCCTGTTTGAACCCCTGGCCATTGTCCTGTGGAGTTCTTCGGGGTTCTGTTTTGTCCCTCATTCTGTTTAACATATACATGAAACTACTGGGAGAGGTAATCCAGAGTTTTAAAGTGCAGTGCCACCTATATTCAGATGTCACCCAACTCTACTACTCCTTTCCTGTCTTGTCCCTAAACCAGTGTCTGTCATCAGTAATGGACTGGATGAGGGCAAACTAATTGAAACTTAAACCAGACAAGACAGAGATACTCCTGATCAGTAGAAAGGTAGATCAGGGAATAGGGATTCAGTCTGTGCTGGATGGGATTACACTCCCCCTGAAGACACAGGTCTGCAGTTTGGGAGTCCTCCTGGATTCAGGGTTAAACCTGGGGGGCCTAGGTATCTACAGTGGCCAGGAGGACTATGGCACAATTAAAACTTGTGTGCCAATGTGTGCCCCATTCCTTGAGAAGCCAGATCTGTCCATCGTGGTACATGACTAGGTTACATTCTGTCTGGATTACTGTAACATGCATTACATGAGGCTGCCTTTGAAAAGTGCTCGGAAACGTCAGCTGGTCCAAAGAGCTGCAGCCAGGTTGTTAACTGGGTCTTGCTACAGGAAGTAGACAACCCCACTGTTGCAGCAGCCACTCCACTGGCTGCCAATCTGCTTCAGGGTACAATTCAAAGTGCTGGTCATGACCTTTAAAGCCCTAGAAGGCTCATGTCCAGGCTATTTGGCTGACCACACCTCCCTGTATGTACATCTGCCTGAGCCTTGAGATACAGAGGAGAGGCTCTTTTCTCTATCCCACCTCCATCTCAAGCTCTGTTGGTGTGAAGGAGAGAGTGGGCCTTCCTTCTCAGTGGCTGTCCTTTTATTCTGAAACTCCCTGCACAGGGAAGCCAGAACGGCCTCCTCCCTGTTGTCCTGCCATCAACAGACTAAAACCTTTTTATTCAGGCCAGCTTTAAAGAAGAAGGTTTTTAAGATCAATAATAGGGTGCTGTGGTTTTAGCTTTGAATATGTTTTATGTGTTTTATGAATTTTAACTGTGATTTTTTAAAATTTCTGTTTTAATGTGTGTATATTGGTACATTTAAAATTGGATTGAAATGATTTTAATGTAAGCCTCTTTGAGTCTCCTTGTGGAGATAAAACGTGGGGTATAAATTAAAATAATAATCATCAGCATAACCATCTGTTTTGTTCAGACCTAACTTGGAATAATGTGTTCACTTCTGGCTACCGTAGTTCAGAAAAGATTTTGATACTCTGGAAAGTGACCAAAATGGAAGAAGATCTGGCAACTAATTCCTATGATGAAGAACTGAGAAGTTGTCTATGTTTAGCCTGCATAATGCAACATTGAAAAATACTACAACAGTAATGTTTTAATATGTGCATAATAGAGTACTCCTGTCTTACCCTGCTAAACGGGACAGGACCTAAGCAATGGGTTGAAATTATAGGGAAAGAAATTCCAACTAAAGGTTTAGGAGATTTAGAATAACGCAAAAAGGATGAATTTGTCTTCATTGAAATACTCCTTCTCAGGATGCTTCTCAGTCACTTTCAGTTTTTTTAAATGACATTTCAATCTGGGATGGAGGGGAATCATGCTTTGAAGCTTATGGGAGTACTATTTACAGATTTCTACATAACAGAAATGATCTTCTGACAGTCCTCTTGCAAGGACAAGAAAGATCCACCATAATTAGAGTCAGCCTCTTTACCCTGAAAGCTATCAAGAAAAGAGCACATTTCCTGAAAGGAGAATCAGGAAAATAAGATTTTGTCAGCAAACAGATGGTCAGCTGCCTGTCCTCCCATACTTTTTGCCTTGTTTTTATTTATGTTGCACTTTGAAATGGTCATAAGACTGGTCAAACAAATAAATTATTAGATTTCTACATGTCAGGAGTTGGATCAGTTGGTGCTTGTGTTCCATCCCAACTCTATTATTCTCAGTGAATTCCTGCCAGCCAGTAAGGATGGTGAGAGCCAGAAATACTGGGTTTGCCAACTTCTGGGGATTTGAAGCCCAATTTCATTTTCTTCTGGCCCTCGGCAGGCTATAGCTCTCCCCTTGCTCCCCGGTCAGAAAATTATTAGGAAAAAATGTCAGAATCTTCAGTCACTTTCAGTTTTTTTAAAGGACATTTTAATCTGGGAAGGAGTGGAATCATGCTTTCGAAATTTATGCGAGTACTATATACAGATGATTTTTTTTTGCATTGGAGGGATAATGGTTATACCAGGGAACACCAGAGCTATATGCAGACTTCAAATTACCTACCTGCTTTAATATTTGGTATTCATAGTTCTTACAGAGATTCAAAAAAGTTTATGTCGTGGAAATGGAACTGAGTTGGATCTCTGAAGATGCACATTTAGGGGAAAATACCGCTATTACAAATGTAAACAGATAAGATGTCTGATGCTCCATTTATTTACATAAATGAGTTTCTGCTCCTTTTATTTACATGTGCAAGTTGTGTGTGCATGTGTGCATATTGTGTGTGTGTGTACACACACACATATGTTGGACTGCCCCAAAAGTAAAGAATGATTTTAATTTTTAATTGAATATACATGCACTTTTATCACCATCAAAATGAGCTCCTTGTGATCAAGTACAGCGATCCCAGCATTGCTACTGGTCTTCATATTTGTGGAGGAAGACATCACTTGCGATGTTGTTCACATCCCTTATTGTAGCTGCCTGGATGTTTTCAATTGTTCCAAAATGATGTCCTTTGGGGCGGGTTTTAAGTTTGGGGAAAGAAATCACACAGATCTATCTCAGGGCTGTATTGTGGTGTGGAAAACATTTAGAACAGCCTTCACAAGAGCCACGTTGTTCTAAGTTCTTGAAGTTGAAGAATGCTGCTCCTGAGTCCTTTGCCTTTTTGCCCATGAGAAGACACAAAAACTACTAATGTACCAACTGTACCAAGGTGCAGACTCAACTGAGGAAGGTGAAATGTGATGCTTGGATTCCTCTCCATCTACCACTTTCCATTCCTAACCCTTCTGCACTGTGTAAAAAATCATTTTATTACTTTTGCAACAGACCAAAAGTATACACACAAGCACACACACAATCCATTTCTAGTACCCTCATTTTAAAAAAAATCCTGAGTAAAACACTTGTGCACCTTGAATTCTCTCACTAATTGAAAGACTGAGGTGTGGGTATGTATGCTACAAAAATGTGGTATGATTGGCTAGCACTTAAATCTGAGTGTAGATGGGGAAACAATAGAACAAAAAAATATATACAACAGCATACAGATCATTCCTTCAGTCACATCAAATGAGGTAGAAGCCTCATCCAGATTAAACAAAGCGTAGCTCTAGTTCATGTTATCTACCTGAACATCAGATGAAAATGTGTACTCCAGGCCTGATGAGTCCATAATTTCTAATTATCTAATAGTTGCATATGGTGCTGTCAAGACCTGGTAATTTTGTTTGTTTGTTTCTGAACTTCTTTCTGTGATCCTACCCATTTCAGTCTTTAAACACATTTTGTTCCTGTAAGTCACATTTCCACTGATTCCAAAGGATTAGCTACTTGTAATGTATTTAGAATGAAAGGTGCTAAGCTATGTTCTGCCATTTAGCTTAATTACTCTGATGTTTTGGCCATTATGCTTTGAACTAAATGAGATAAAAAAGCAATAATACAAAGTTTTACCTTCCTGCAAGCTAAGAATGCTAATGGAAGCCAAGATTGTCCATCTTGATAATAGCTTAGAGTAAAAACATCATCATTATGTTTTTGCATTATTTTTCAGTGAACTTTTGGTCGCTAATTTGTGTATGTCAGAAACTCTTTCCCCCTTATTAATCTAAATACTGAAAACTATGGACACACTACAGAACTGCTACTCATGTTTGTGCATCTGCTTCCAACAAAATATGGACTCTCTAGGCATTTTCTTGCTCGCATTTTAACATGTATCTTTTAGAGAAATACATTTTAATACGTGTATTTGTGGTATTTTTACAATTTTTATGTGTTTCAATTATTCTGTAACCTGCTCGAGCTACAAGGAATGGCAGGTAAGAAACAAAAGTATTAGTATTAGTAGTAGTAGTAGTAGTAGTAGTACTACCCAGGACAGCCATAAACCAAAACCATGTCAATCCCACTGCGCCATAGACCTGCAGCTGAATACTCTGAATTACAGCTGGTTGATTTGGATGGTGTAGACAAGCCTGTTGTTATGGTCAGCACTTTTTCTGGTAGCCTAGTTTAAAGGGACACTAAGGGCATCTACACTACACTTAAACATGCATCGAAGTGGGTTTAAAAACCCTCTTCAGTGCAGGTTTAAGTCCCCATTCCACAAAAAGGGGGTTTCTGGGGAGGTATCTATATGTTATCCCAGTAACTTCCATGATGGCATCTAGCCACCCCAAAGCCTTCCAAAACAACCCTTAAAATTTAAAAAATCTACTGGGGTACCATTAAGGTGGTCCTTCAGTCCTTCTGGCATATAGAAACAATGCTCCAGGAGACAAGGAGGACAAGGAAGAAAATGGTCGTCCCCCCCCCCCCCCCCCCGTCTCCTGGCAAATCATTTCTATGAACCAGGAGGACTGTAGGATCACCTTAATGGTGGTTCAGTAAGGCTTTTGAATTTTAAGGGTTGTTTTCGGGAGCTTGTGGGGAGGAGGTGGGTGATATCCCGCATCTTTAGGCTCCAGGAGCCCAAAAAGGTGTGAGATGGCTGTGGAGACTCTGCCCCAGGTAGTTCCACGTGGTCTGGGGGTGAGTACCCACAGGCCTAATATCCCATTAGACCCAGGCCTTTCAGGGAGGCCTTAATCGAATGGGATATCTAATTAACTCGGTTTTACCAGAGGCATCATTTGGGTGCCTTCGGTAAAATAGAGACAGATCTCAGTTTAAAGGCTGTTTGGGTGAATCCGAAGGCCCCATCTACAATGCCATATAAAATCCAGACTATCTGCTTTGAACTGGATTAAATGGCAGTGTGGACTAATATAATCCAGTTCTAAGCAGATATTCTGGCGCTTAGATCACGTCTCTTAATTGGATAGGAGAATTTTTATGAATTAACAGTTTTGTGAGTTGCCAGTTGTAGCCATCTTTGATTGGGCAGATTGAGGCTGGAAGTGTCATTTCCCTGATACTAGATCAAGGTGGAAATAGTGTAAAAACTCCCATCCCAGACACAATACTTACCGGTAATCTATTTTTAAAAAATTCCAGTGGGGTCAGTTGCCTTTGAAGTAGCACTGTACAGTAGTCTTGTGCTTTTGATGCAGAAATACACTTATTTGGAATGGTGTTCGGATGTTTAGCACTTTTGAAGTGAGTTCTGACACGCCTGCTTGCTGCTCCCCCAATATTAAGAATTTGAATCAAAAGGAGCCTTCGGTTCTTAAGCCTTGTATGTGTTCGGATATAGCTTTGTCGGAGCTTTAATTCACAAGGCAACCAAGTCCTGCTGAGAGGTGAAGCCAAACCTGTTGGTCACACTCTAATACAGTTCAGAATTAAGCAAAACAACTCCACTTGTGAAATAAATGACAAAAGGGATGTCCAATAAATAGTATGCAAGAGTCTTCACACATAGCAGTGGTGCAAACTGGTTGTTTCAAACAAGTTGTATAGATGCACACTTTTAGATGAGACCTCTAAGAGTAAACCAAAATGAGATCTATCACAGTAACCAAGTTCTGCTGTTTTCACCATAGCATTGGAAGCTATTTTATAAGATTAGTATGCTGATAGATCATTACTTTGACCCAGTACGGCATTTTTGTAATTGTTCTTCTGAATTGCCCTGCTGCCGGAGACTAAATTCTATAGCCAGCAGAACTGTTTTATATATTATTAGCCTGACTTATTTTCAAGTGCCAAAGGGTTAGAGACTACAGTCTACAAGATTAATATTTCTACACCAAATTATTTTGGCTGTAGATGTGATAAATTAAGGCCAACCACTTTTTAATGATCTGCATTATTAAAAACATTACTTAGACTTCTGGGGCATGACAAAGGGCATGATTAATAAGTTTGATAACAGTTTTATCAGAGCTATGTAATATAATACAGAGGACATTTTTAACCCCCGATCTTCTATGTGAGGCAAAGTTTAGAATATGTTTAGACATGCAAGTGGCAAGGATGTAAAAATATGGAAGTATAGAAAAATGATTTTCTGCAGACTTCTACATATTTAATGGTGGTACCAATTAGTTCAAACTTCCATTTTCTTTATATGGGCATTATTTCACTTGATGTCAAACCCCAACACCAGAAGATGTGGGGATCACTTTGAAAACAATAGATTTGACTGTAGGGCAGACTTGCCTAAGATGTTGGCTGAAATCTTCATCCAGAGATCCCCCCTAACAACAAGGGATTTGAGGGGTATTTTTTGCAGGTGTGCTGTGTATCAGATTTAAACTAATTCCAGAATTTATGCTGAATTGGGTTGGCAGACTTCTGAAAAACAACCATTTTGACACAGCCCAGGATGATAGGTAGGTAGGTAAGTAGGTAGGCCTTCAAGTTGCATGTTAATTTATGGCAACTTCATGAATTTCATTGGTTTTCTTAACCAATGAATAATTAGAGGTGGTTGGACAATTTCTTTCCTCTGAAAGGCTTCCTGTGTTGCACCAGCAACAATGGAGGGAAGGCCAGGTTGTTGATGCTTCCCCCCGTGGGATCGGCATGCTGGTAAGATGGGTGATACGGGATGTGAGGCGACAGGTTTCCCACCACCCCACAATGGGCACTGTCAGATTCGCCATGATTCATGGTGCTTCTGGTGGCCTTTATGATACGATCAGATAGGATTTTTGGAGGGTAGGGTAGTATTTGGAGTTGTGATACTGCAGTCATATCTTATAATGAAAGACCACGGGCCATATTTTTAAATTAATAGCTCTGTTTATATTTTCCCCTTTCTTTAAAAAGAATATCAACATATAAACAACAACAAATAAAGAGCAACATACTTGACAACACCCCCCAGTCAATGTTTTATACCTCCTTCCATCTTCTTTGGTCTTTCATGTGGCAAATTTAAGATGTTTTTGAATATAGCAAATTTAAGATGATAACATGATGAAGAATCATTTGCATTTTGAAACAACTTTGGTGTGAATTCCTGCATCAAGGGATATGGGTAATCACTTACAAAAATATAGTCTTTGTAAGTGATTAGACAATGGAGCCGATCATAAAACAGTAATAAAACAAAAGGCGCCCCTGGGAGATAAAGATTTTCAAACAAGTCTGTCAAAAAAGTGTAATAATGTTGTCAGATCAATTTGCTGCCAAGTGCAGGTGTAATGTGATAAAAACTTCAAAGTGGAGGTTCTTAGCTGATTATGTTCGCAAAACTGTCAATCAGAAGCAGCAGTTATAAGTAACAAATTACAATGTACCAAACCACACAACGAAGAACCCACTGGGTTTAAATTCTTACATTAATGTTGTGGTTGATCTAGACAAGCCTTGTGCCTATTGCAATCCATTGATTTCCATGAGGGTCAGAGAGGGATATAAGTATCATATACTTATGTGTAAATATATACAATGACCTTTATCTTATTACTAGTCCAAGTAAAGTGGACGTGTCGAATCAGTATTTTTAACATATGTGTTGACTGACTAGTTTACAACTGATTCCATAAGAAAGGGTAAAGGTTTCCCCTTGACATTAAGTCTAGTCGCATATGACTCTGCAGGGTGGTGCTCATCCCCATTTCTAAGCCAAAGAACCGGTGTTGTCCATAGACACCTCCTAGCTCATTTGGCCAGCATGACTGCATGGAGCACTATTACTTTCCCACTGAAGTGGTACCTATTCATCTTGGCAAGATTTATTCAAAGGAAGTTTCCTAGAATGTTCTTCTAAGGCTAAGAGGATATAAAAGTTCCAGGGTTGCACACTGGGGAGTTTACGACAAGGCGGGTAAACTGCAATTAGAGTTAGACAAGAGTGCCTTTGGACATGTTGTTGCTCCTCTCCTTCTGCCTTCTCAGGTCCATTCCACACTGCTCCTATATCCCATGATCTGATCCCAGATTATCTGCTTATTCCATATTATATGGCAGTGGAGACTCATATAATCCAGTCTTTCTTCAGGTTTCTCCTTGACAACTGGGCTGCTGCTGGGCCCATAACCCATGTCGCACCCATCAATTGGGGTTCTAAATTTGCAACCCCCTTTCTTCAGAAGCTTTGCCCTCTGGTTTGTCCTTGGATCTTTTCAGTTGCTTCCACACAATGACTTGTAAACAATGAAGTCCTTATCTCCAGATAAGACACCACAGTCTTGTTCTTCAGACGTTGCAGCAACAATACACCTCCGGCAACTCCAACATGGATAAATCAGCTCCAGCAACCACAGCTCAGCATTCAAGCTCCAAACTCTCTCCAACCTCAAACCTCCAACTTCAAGCACCAACCTCCAACCTTGAGTAACGTAATATACTTAGTCTCTATTAGTAGTACTCCATCTACAACAGGTGGCTTGATTGCTGTTGGCCATACAGTGTTTGGTCATGATCCTGACAATCACTTACCCATTTTCACTTAAGAAATGATAAAAAAACTCTGACATGTAGGGGGTGGCTTAACTGCAAACATCAGTCTCTCTGGTGCCCCTCTTTTTTCAGACCACAAGCTGCTGGAGAGTACTTGCCATCAAATATATGTGGGGAGAGAGTAAATTTGGGTCAGATCTTGTTGATATTCTTTTGAACATATCTCCCTCGAGGAGATAGGGCAGGTTATAAATATAGTTTTATTATTATTATATTGTAATCAGCACAGCTACCTAGTCTAGCTATTTCCATAATGGCTGATCATATTAAAATCTTAAAGAGCCAACATGGATTGAATGGGAGAGTTTCATACCTTGGGACAGAATGAGAATATTGGTGGCTTTCTGAGAAATGTAAGGAAAAGAAAACTGGAAAATTTTCACATTCATATATACACGTACATACAGAATTAGGATTCCATTCACTTGTTCGCCTTAAATTTTGTGATACCTAGGATTTTTGCAACAGATCAATATTGATACAGCCATCCCCTTGGAAATAAAAGGAAGAGAAACTTCAATATGATGACTGAACAAAGTTGTGCCACTGCTTTGCAGAACTTTGTCTAGAGGAGGAAGAGGAGAAAGAGACTGTCATATTCTGGTGCATAACCATCTTTGCAACTACCTCCCCTGTGCTTTTCCACTGAAGAGCTGGAATTCTTCCAGCAAATGAAAAATGAAAAGAGAGAGGTACAGCTTCATTTTTTCCAAGGTTTAGGTTTAAAATGCAGTGTCAGTTCCGATTTTTTCTCTCCCATTACCATCTCCAATGGGCAGAAAAGGACAGCGAAACTGGCAATCAGTTTTCAACAAGGCAAGGTCAAAACAACAGGTTATGCCTCATAGCATTGGGAGGCACTCTGAGATATTATGACAGAGGGGTAAATAGCAAAACCTGCTGAGTAGCTCACAGAGCATATTTCCCAAGGGAAAGTATTCCCCAAAGAATCTTTTGCTCTCAGATTCCAATTTGGGGACAAATTTGTGCCACATCCCCATCTATGTGTTTTAAAACACCAGATATCAAGTAGGGATATCATGATTAATCATTTCTAATCCCAGGACGCTGATTGGATTCTTTTGTTTTGATCAAATTGTTGTAAAAGGCAATGCACACTTTTACACAAGCAGTCTCCAAGTTACAAACAAGATAGGTTCTGTAAGTTTGTTCTTAAATTGAATTTGTATGCATGTTGGAACAGGTACATTTCTTAAGTGTAACCCCAGCCACATCACACAGATACCCCTGTGATGTTTGTATTGCTGTCTGTGCTCCTCTTCAGAAGATTTCACCTCACCTTCTGTCCCTGTGAGAATTGGATTTTGAGAAAGTTGGCTTGTTGTGGAAACAAGGATTGGTGAGAGAGCTTCAGTGGAGACACATTTTCCCCATGATCACTCTTTCAGAAGTGAATTTCCCTTCCTAAGAGTAGATTTCTCTGACTACCTGTTGTCTCACCTCTGTTCTTAACTATGAGTCATTTATAAGTCAGATGTTTTTAACTTGTGGTCTGTATTCTCTTATTAGGAACATCTGGAGAGTACTTAGTACAGATTGAGTATCCCTTATCTGGAATGCTTATTCTCCAATCCCATCCATGGACATACACAAATGAGCACTCACAAGGTGGGAAATAGTGAGGAAACAGCAAACAGGCTAAGCATCTAGCATTTGACTAATGTGTTCATGCTGGGTTCAGTTGGAACACACATTCGCCACACAGGGAGAGGACCACTCCCATGTTGCAGCTCCACTGGCTGCCGATCTGCTTCTGGGCTAGATACAAAGTGCTGGTCATTACCTATAAAGCCCTAAACAGCTGAGGTCCAGGGTATTTGTCAAATTGCATCTTCTCGTATAAACCATCTCAATCACTGTAGTTAGCAGAGGAGGCCCTACTGTCAGTCCCATCCCCATGTCAAGTACGGTTAGTAGGAACAAGAGAGAAGGCCTTCTCCGTGTCCACCCCTCACCTCTGGAACACTCTCCCTAAAGGAATAAAAATGGTCCCCTCCCTTCTACCTTTTAAAAAACAATTAAAAACTTATCTTTGTTCCAAGGCATGTGGAGAGGAAGAGGATCAGAAGTTTGCATGCAGTTAATACATCATCTACCGGATATTGCTATTCCACACTAACCTTAGTTGGTCTCGGCTCAGTTGGTACAGGTAGCTTGCTGGCTTTATTGGCCGTTTAATATTTTAATAATTAATTTAATGGATCGTTATGTGTGTTTTATATATTTTTGCTTAATGCTTTTATACAAGATGCAGTGGTAATTGGTAGGTTATATTATCAATTAATTTTTGTTTAATTTTGTCTTAGCTGCTGTTTCCTTTTGAGATTTGATTAGTCTGTTTTGTTTTGTTTTTTATGAATATGTTTGGCATTTTTTTGTTGTACTCTGCCCTGAGTCCCTTTGGGGAGAGAGGGCAGAATAAAAACAAATTATTATTATTATTATTATTATTATTATTATTATTATTATTATTATTGGTATCTTTTTGGGCTATACATACACCTCCAGTTTATAGGATGCAAGAAGAGCCACTGTAAGCCTACCTTTTTTTTCCTAAACCCGATGCACCTTAAGTGGTGCTGCAAACTTTCCTTTCCATTGCAAGTCAATGAACTGATATTGAACTAGGCCGCTTCATGTACCACCACAAAATAAGTCCTTTACAAAGCAAGGCAAGGAGTAAGTGGAAAACAGAGTGGCTTGTATTGATCATACCATGTTTTCCCATTTAACTTGATTCTGTTGGAGAGCTCCCACTACCAATGAAAACGAAAGATGCCTCGCCTGTTTAGAAATGGAAAGCTTAGGCTCTTTAATAGATGGTTCCAATTTCCTACATCACCTACAAAATTGTTTTTAGTTACTTGGCAAGCCTTTTTAAGCAACAGTTCTTCAAACCTCAGTTTATTCCAAACATATTTTGATGAAGTCAAAGAGGAGTATCGGGACTTTAATATTTCATTATTTCTCCAGATTCAAGACTACATAAGTTAATACCAGCACTTGTCTTCAGCCATTTGTCAGTGGTTAATTTCTGTCTTCATTTTGTCATTAACTAGGGGGAAAGTGAGCAGAAAAGAGGTGGTGGTGGTGGGGAAGCTCTGTATTAATTCTTAGGTAAAATCAATTTTAGGAAGCCCAAAGGCTATTGAGAACAATTTTATTTTGTTCTCTTCCAACCTAGGGAAGATTTCTCTCCATGCTAACAGCAACATGAACTTGTTGTCAGCTGCAACACTTTATTCCTAACAAATCACAACATAGTTAATCCCTCTTAGGTCTTGCCAGTTCAGTTTTCAGGGCTGTGCAACTGCCTATGTTCAGCACTGGCCCCTTTGATGGTCATATTTTCAAAACTCCTAGGATTACATAATTGGCTGATAATCCGTATTGATCAAAGGAACCCCAGGGACTCAGAAACTGACAGATTCACTCATGCAGGCAAAAGGCTTTGAAGGTTAGGTCTTCAAAATCTGGCTTTAAATCCTTGGGTATTTGACCATGTTTTCAGTAGTGAATTAGACCTGCGACTTCTTTTGTCAAAGAACGCTGATCTTTCACAGGCCCACAGCATTCAAATTTCAATAGGTCTTCTCCATGCCAAGAATAGCTATGCCTTCTAAGACAGTTGAAATCTCTCCAGGGCAGAGAAATGAGCATTTCGTTTGGAGATAGATGTTGACAATGATATTTTTTATTTGTTACCTGCCTCTCCTCACAGCTTGAAGGCAGGGCACAAAACAGTCAAAACACATCAACAAAAATGCATACAATGAAATACTGATATTAAAACTCATTACTATAATGTGTGTGTGTGTGTGTGTGTGTCTATAAATACATGGTACAGAGATTAAAATGAAAATTGACTGGGTAGGCATGCCAGAAAAGATAGGTCTCTAATTGTCTCTTGCATTCCAACAGCTGATTTAGCCATCTGATGTCTTCTGACAGGTCATTCCACAGTCTTGGGGTGGCCAATGAAAGGGTCATCTTCTGGGTTATCATTGCCAGTCAGGTTCTAGCTAGCTGGAATAAACAGCCCCCAGAGGACCTAAGTGTCCTAAGAGGTGGATAATATGAGAGAAGGTGATCCTGTAGGTAACCTGGACCCATACAGATAGATAGATAGATGCTACAAATTGCCATTTTCTGCAACATTTCGCTTGTGGAAAATGGGACACGTGTTCTAGCCACATCAGAGTGTGTCGAGATGGCAAATGTTCTTAATGATGAAAAACAGACAAGCTAGGAGAGACAGCAGTTGTTCATTTTCGTCATCTACTAGGAAGGGCAAGTTTCTAACCTCCCCTCTTCCCTCACTGTGTTAATGGTGTACAAACTTCTTTTGGCCTTTGAATTTTGTTTGCAGCATGTAAAGTCAGTTGGGGACAAGGGTGGAAGAGGGAGACACTGAAACATTTTAAAGACAAGTGAAAAGGCTAGAATATAAAGGATAGATTGGATCTGTGCCCACTAAACCAAGAAAATTGGTAAAGAGGCGATGAAACTGAGCTTACCTTGTCCTGAACAAAAAGTTTATATAAGATCCCCTTGGAATTCAACATAGGTTCTGCAGTTGCTTATTGGAATGCTCTTGTCATAACTGAATTTAAACAAGATCAAAATTTTAAATGACTGTGGCTATGAGTATGTATATGTGTGTGTGTGTGTGTATGCTTTTCAGTGCAATATCTTAACTCATGGACACTTGCTTACTTGTCAGAGGTGAAAAGATTTGTACATATTTTCTATTTCTACCAGTTGAGTCTATACACAGCAGGGGTAGGTGCTCTCAGCAGAATGAACAACCTCTTTGGAACAAGGAATGTGGGCTGTACTGGTAGATACCCACATGCACAATTTCTCTCATCACTTGACAATTGGCATTAAAGTCAATTAATCATTACTTTAAAAAAGTAAGTAGGTACAGTTATCCCTTCCAAATCCTACATGGCAGTCAATTGTTACAGTTTTTAAAAAGTAAGCTTGTGATACTCTGTTTCTGAAAATAAACTAAAACAGGACCATAGTTGGTTTTAAACCTGAATTCTACAAACTTCTGGCCTGTGATATTCCACCCATCCACTGAATCATCCCTGTAACATTCACAACAAAGCCTGAAGTGACAGCATGAGGAACATCATGAGGGACATCCACTATTTAATGAGACCCATGCATTGGTAAATGCAAAAATAAATTTTAAAATAGAGATGCACCACAAAAGGTGCAAAGTTATTCTTTGTTGCATTCAAAATATAATGAAATACTTCAGTTACTAAGAAATATTAATAATGAGTGGGTTTCCATGGTTGAACCTTGGTCTCCAGAGTCATAGTCTCAATCCTTTACACTATGTTGCTTACTAACTCCAATTTATGGTAACTCTACCTTGAAGTTTCTTGGTAAGTTTATTCAGAGATAGTTTGCCATTGCTGTCTTTTTTTGCTGAGAGAATGTGACTTGGCCAAGGTCTCCCAGTGGGTCTCCACAGCTAAGTCGGAATTCATACCCTATTATTCTGGAGACCTAGTCGTATACCACAATTGTTCTCTTGCACATGACCTTGGTGACTGCATGTATTTAGGCCGATATTAAAATAAATTATTTACACTCACACATATTACATACACTGCATTGTTTATAAGAATCATCATGATTTCTCAACTGCACAAGAAAAATATTATAAATATAAACTAAGGACCTCATCACAATGATTTGCCAGCCTCCATGGTGAATCGGGGGACAGCAGAACAATCCCAGCACCCGATCCAGCTAACAACTAATGCTTTCCCATCACACATGGGGAAGCATCGCCATGTGACTTTCCCCGCGGTAGTCCCATTGTTCCAAATGGAACACAGGGAAGCTACCATGTTGGTGTAGTATGAGTTAGGATCACTGATATATATTCAGACAGCTGAAAAGGGACACTTCCTTCAATGAACAGGGACAGGTTGAAGTACATGGCTGATCTCAACATTCCCATCTATCCTCAAATTGACTTCTGTAAACCTGGGACAGGAATTTTGTGACTTCCAAAAGTTGCACTGGAGCTCCCAGCAACCTTACTGATTGCAGCCAGGGGTGAGGAATGCTGGGCTTGGCAATTCAGCAGTGTCTTCCCCCTGATGTTAAACATATGCAAGAATTTCACTCTGTTACCCTGCAAGGTATTTTCCAATCTCAATCCATTTTTACATTTGTTCTTCTTTTCTTACAAAGAGGTCCCTCTGCACTATTGGTATCTGGAATGTTTGATCATGATATGAAATTATATCATGGTCTAATTTTTGGAAAGATGAAGAATAATGGTCTGTTTGAATGAAAGCAAGCATCCAATATGTATACTCTTTGCTCACAGAGGCTAACCATCTACAATGCAATTTGAGGCTACTTTAACTGTCATGTCTCAATGCTATAGAATTCTGGGATTTGTAACTTGATAAAACACCAACACTCTTTGACAGAGAGGGCTAAAATCTTGTAAAACTGCAACTCCCATAATCCCAAAACATTGAGCCATGGCAGTTAAAGTGGTGTCAAAAAGCCCAAGAGAAAGCCTGGCCAACCTCAAGCTGATGCCAGCATCTGTAAAAGCAGAATGCAGTCAGCCCTCCATATCACTGGAAATAAGAGCACATAACCCTTGTGAAAGAAAGAAAGAAAAAAGAAACAGCTTTTTTATCTGAGAGAACACCTCCTTAGAAATTTCTAGTTTTTCCATCATTTTGGGCTGTTTGTTTATTACAATGTTCTCTCCAAGAATCTCTAGGTCACACTGGAAGAACTAGAGATTCTTGGAGAGAACATTGATAAAATCTGTGACTATTTAAATCTGCAAATGTGAAGAAACGACTGTACAAACAGTTCACAACCAAATAACGCAAACAATCCTGACCAGCATCTGACATAAAGATATGGTGTACATATATAGAGATATAGTGTGTGTGTGTGTGTGATAATATATATAAAGTGTATTTTTCAGTGATTGGTTGGGGTGCACCAAAATACTGTTTGCTTATACTTGAAAATTACCTAGGGCCGGCCCTGCGTATAACACATGGTATTCATTGGTGGCCTCCCATGTACATGCTAGCAAGAGCTGACCCTGCTTAGCCTCCAAGTTCAGACAGAAACTTATGCCCATAGGGTATTTAGGTTCACTTGTAACAGTACATTAGCACAGATGGCCTCATTAATTTGTCATACTTAACTTGTTGGGTCTCCCTCAGGGAGACTAGCAGGACTGGAGTATTTTAGGAAAGGAGAGACACAGCCGCAGCTCAGTTGCTGCAATCCCAGATGGTTGCATTGAACAATCAGCCTCTCCATGCTTTGGACTTTCTTTTGCAAATGGACCTATATAGGGAATTTCTGGAGACATCGTGTACACACTTTCCTATTTGTTCTTTGCCTTCTTCTTACTTTTCAGTAAATCCTTTTGTCCAGAGATCTGTTCTTTCCCATTTTCTTCACTCTCAGAGCTCAAGTTTTTCATGAAATGTCCAAATAAATAAATAAAACCTTCTGGGCAGTCAACTATATTTATTTTTCCCCTTTTTCCCAATCTCAATCCTTTATTGATTCCCAAAATGCTCATTTCTGAGATGTATGGCATCACTGGATTATTCTCTTTAGCCATTTATATGTGTCTGTCTTTAAGTGCCAAATTGGTTCTTTTCCACAAGAGGCTTGAAGGACATGAAAAAAGTTCCTGCCATTGTTGCTATTCAGGTATCATAACTGCTCACATGAACCTGAACTATTAGACAGTATCGCTCCCACAAGCTCTAAGCTGTGGTAATTCAAGGACTAAATCAAGTTTTCTTATCACAGTATGAGGTTACTGGATATTAATGGGAGGGCAGAAGTTTGCGCTGAATCATTTATGTGAATAAAGGGTAAACAGTGGTATAATATTGCTCATGGTGAATACGCCTTTTCTCAGGAAAAAGAGAGAAATACTCTTGAGTAAAATGAAATACAGGGTGTTTGAAAAAGAACTCCCTAGTTTTAAGTTAAAACACATTAAAACTAGGGAGTTCTTTTTCAAACACCCTGTATAGTCAAACCCTCCACATTTTATTGGGCTAAGGACTCAGGGCCCTCACAAAAATGGAAAAAGCATGAAAAGCTTTTTTAAAGCTTTGGATCAGGCATGGACAAACTTTGGCACTAAGGTGTTTTGGACTCCAACTTCCACAATTCTTAACAGCCTACCAGCTATTAGGAATGGTGGGAGTTGAAGCCCAAAACACCTGAAGGGCCAGAGTTTGTCATGCCTGCTTTAGATCCTCCAGTGCGCAGATCAAACAGCAACAACTAGAGGACCTGGAGACTTTTAGATACACCACAAGCTTCTCTTTGTCAGAGAAGGATAAAAATCTTGAG